>NC_092638.1:43612465-43796830 GCF_039555335.1 Amphiura filiformis | reverse complement strand
TGCTATATAGGGAAAAGTGTTAACAAATAAAAAATTCTCTATATTTTTAGCAATAACTCAGTGACCTACTATCAAATTTGAATGCCATTTTTGAAATTGTCTCACCATTTGAGAGAAGATTCATATGTGATCATCCTCCATTAATGGGCTGTAATGTTGGTAGAGCCTGTTTGAGATATGGTACATTGAACCTTTCAAAAAATAATAGAAAACAAAGCTTTGATTTCCCAACTCTTACTGATTTGAATACCTTGCAAACAAGAAACAGGACATGTAATGTCAATGTAAAGCATATTTTGAGGAAAAGTTGCCTGTCCAATATCTCAAAAAGTGACAATGCTGACATTACAGCACATTGCAAAAATATTCAAATTTTTGATAAAAACAGAAAGCTTGACCCAGGGATGGAAGCATGTAGTCTGCCCCACACAAAAATTGACAAAATTGGTCCTATAGCCATTTTTACAATCAATATCATAATGTCAAAACTGTTTTGTGAAATTTTAAGTGAAAGCTCTGTTTTTTGCAAATTTCGAATACTGAATGATTTTGTAAAGACACATCTTAAAATACAACATTTGTTGGGTCCCACTTTTTGTGGCACACCCTGTATGTGCATCTAGCCTGTTTCAATATCATGAACGGCTCTTTTCAGAGCCACCACTTCTTTATTTTCTCTGTTACGCTCTTTTCAGAGCCACCAAAAACTTACATTATCAGATAGGTGAGGTCTGCTTGTTCACTGTTCACAAGAGGCAGTTTTCAGTGAACCGCTCTTTTCAGAGCCATCAGTAGGGAAAGGGTGGCCTACATGTCTCATACTTAGGTACTTTGTCCTGAAGAAGTCAGAGCTACTCCTGACGAAAGCTTGACAGTGCTAAACGTGTCCGACGGCGAACCTGTTAAAAACTTACTAATTATCATAAGCAAGTTGCAAATTAAGGGAGTCTCTTTGTAACAATGACAGGGTAGTAACTATCAACATTATAACCCATCAGATTCATTGTAAATATGTTGTACAAATAGAAATAATCCTTACGTTTAATTGGAATTCATTAGCAATTCATAAGCAATTTGTTTTTCCCTTTTATTTTTATTTCTTTTTTTTTCTTAGTTGTCATGTTGTCAGTAGGTATTTTGTTATTCTTTCTGTTTAGTTTATCTTAATAGTGTATATCAGTAGATATTTTGTAACCAGATTAATGTGCGAGAAACTGTGTACTGATTATGTAACAAGGCTCAGTGATGTTTCATACCTGGCTTTCACAACTATCAAGTGATAGCTGATGATCAAACATTAGCAATTGTAGTATGAGCTACTAGTATTCCGGTTGAAATCCATGCACCCCCTGTGGAATACATGACTGTAATCTTCTACACAGGAGTCATTCTTTCAAATGGAGTCACTCATTAAGGTAACCCCCATTTGATATTCACATTCCCTGTGGAAGATTAAGGTCATGTCTTTCATGGGGGTGTATGGATTATAACTGGAATAGCCTAACTGATTTGTGTCACTCACAAATTGATTGTGAGTTCTTGTAGCAATATAATGCTGAGCATGATAGCAACTTCTGGTCAATTATCAGCTAGCCACTGTTCAGGCAGAGTGATCATATGCAGGTCAACTATTCTAGTTGAAAGCCATACACCCCCTTTGGAAGACATGACCTTAATCTCCCACACAGTGGGTACAGATTTCAAATGGAGTTACCATTCAGGTAACCTCATTTGAAATTCACACTCCCTGTGTGGGAGATTAAGGTCAAGTCTTGCATAAGGGTTGTGTGGATTTCAACTGGAATAGCCCAAAAATGCTACACTGGTAGCAACTGCTTAGTTTGATCCAACCATAGAACCTGTCGCCCATTATAAATACAAATTTGAAGAATTTTAAATTGCATTGGATCTCTTGTGGAAAACCAAGGAAGTCAAGTGACTGTCAATCACTTGTGTTCAGAAATTATACCTTGTTTTACCGTATGTTTGTTTGGTGGTGATATCAGTGCCGTTATGGGGTTGCTGACAAAATGCCTTGTATGTGTGTATGCTCTGCATAGTGCACACATTTTGATACTGCGAACAGTGAAATATGCAGTACATGTTCCAATACTTAAGATAACAGCTCTGTGTGAGTGTCAAAATAGATCACATTTTGTATATTACATATTTATTATCAATTTTGTTAACACACATTTAAAATAACTTACCTATAGCCAATACACGGATCCGACTTGACACATTCCTACACCTCACTGGCGGCCATAGCTAGGGGCCATTCATCCATTTTACACGACGCCAGTATCACAGGCAAGCAGTGTTTAGCGCTCCCGTGGGCGTCTTGGATCGCAATCCAAACAAACTAAGCTAGTTTGGCACGGATGACCCCCAGCTATGGCCGACTTAATCCTGACCATCACTTGGCTCGTCGGATTCGTCTATAGGCAGGGGTGGGTTTATGGGACATGTCTGATGTCTCAAGGCATTAATCTCATCAACCAGACATGCCTATTTTTGACGGACGCACCAATGAACCTTCAGCAGCTGGGTTGTGATGCAAATGACCTTGAGTGATGTGCATGACCTTGAGGTGTGAAAGAGGCGATCAGGGTGAGGACAGCAACCTCGTGGAGGAGTCCAGGCAAAACTTTCTCAAATACCGGAGGTTGTCCACTCGAGGTCATTTGCATCACAACCCAGCGGAAGAGTGGGTATTGGGTGACCAGATTTAAATTTAATCTTAATCAATCTTAGCTTGACATTCCTGAAAATAGGTACAAGCAGCAGATGGGATGGAATTTCTCTCCCTGAAGAGGTTTTTTTTGGGGGGGTTGCCTTCAAAAAAGCAAATTTTTAATTGAATTGATGTGACTTGTTTTTGCAGTAAATGGGTGTTTTGAGAATCTCTTTCATTTGTTTGGACCAGTTTTCCCCTTCCAAAATACCATTTTGTCCGTTTGTCTTGATTTCTGGGGAAACAATGCTCCCAAAATATTTTGAGTTTGTATAAACATCCCCTAGTAAGTTTGACAAATGATAAAAAATGAAATTAATGTGTTTGGTCCATCCCCCACCATATCCCACAACAATCTAGTTATCCCACCAAGGTATTTTGTGGTATTGAGATGAATGAGTGAGGGTAACTCATTTATCAGTTTGGTACTGCAACTTTTTGCCATCACATTTTGTTACTATCCTATACTTTCATTATTATTAAAAGGAATTTTGATATAATTATATTATTGACATTAAAACAATGTTTAACATGTTTACATAAACATTACAATATTCTTTGTGTTTATTTGCTTCTTTCTGTACTACTTGTTTTCTTTTTTCAGACATTCGAATAAATAAAATGGTATGCAGATTTGGGAAATAAATCTAATACTGGAACTTATTGTTTGCAACTTGCGATGTTGCGTCTGGAACCACCAGACTTCATCGGGCAACTGACCTACTTGACCAGGTTCCAACTTCCAGTATTAGATTTATTTAAACTCTGTTTACAGCTACAAGAAGTACATTCAAATGATATGCTTCAACAAAATAGTTCTCTTAAAAAGTTTCCTCAGTCCACACAAACAAGTGTAAATGTCAATGTTTCCATTAAATTTATCACCCTTTCCTTTCCATGTAATTTCCGCAAATCTCGCAAAGGAAAATGTGTTTTATTTTCCTTTTTAAAACTTGACAAATGTATTTGAAGCACCCTGATTCTGTGATGGTGGTTTAGGTGAAATAGCCCTATGTGTTGCTAAACACCTGACCTGCTGCAGGCTGAGGCAAGTTATGGGTTATGCTCATTTCGTGGTGGTAGGTCACATTTAAATAGACAACTCATAATCTGTGCATCAAATTTTAAAACGAAAATGAATAGATGCAGATTCAAAAGTTGCACTTCTAACCATTGTATTAAAACTTGCTTTTTGTTGCTAATATTACATGTCCCTACAAGTCTCCGGAGGGCACTTCCATATACAGGTGATGAGTATGTGTTTCAATGACCCCCTTTCTTCTATTTACCCAATGATTGTCCTTATTTTCCCTTCTACCCATGACCATAATTTTTGCAGTCTGCTACCCAATGATTCTATATTTCACATGCTTCTACCCAGTGACCCCCATTATGACCCTTTGAGCAATCTCGTGCCCTATCCCCCTTTTTAACATTCTTCTACCAAATGGGCAACTTTTTTCAGGTTTTGTACCGCATGACCACCTTTTTTCAAACATTTTATCCTAAAGGCCCTTACTTTTGAGGGCTGATAGGCACATACCCGTCACCTATAATTGGAAGTACCCCATGCCCAACCCCACTAATTCTCTCATATAGGTCTAGATTACTCCTGAATAATACAGCACTATTTTTTTTAATTAATATATTTTCTTGCCAAATGAAACATCTCAATCATAATCCTTTCGAGAACAAATCAACTGACTTCCTATAAAAAGGAAGTCTTGGTTAGGAAGGTGACATCTTCCCTCCTTCCCTGAAACGTAAGTGTGACATGTTGAAAATTCCAACCTGAAAGGTCACTTTGACCGAGAATTTGACTAGTTTTTTACATAAGTAATCAGACTTTTTGACCCCCTCCCCCAATGAAAGGTCTTTCATTATAGGACATCTTGTCCAATTTTTAGGTATAAGGGCCAAAACATGCATTTATGGTGTTTTTTTGTGGGCCTAGCTGTGACCATGGGCATCAATCCTGTGGGGGCGTGTCCCCCACACTGACACACCTTTTGGTAAACAATTTTTGTCCTTTTCAACTACTTTTTTGACGAGTCAGGCCGATTGCCCCCACCCCCATTTCAAGACGAATTGATGCTAATATTTCAATGTATGTGTCTGATTTTAAGGAGCTCAGTGGCACAGCCAGCACTTTTTCAGAGGGTGGGCAAAGGAGGGGGGGGGGAGCCAACTTTAAAGGGCGGCAAACTTAAAGACCCATTCAGTGATCCCAGCGCAAGTGTAACAATTAAAATTGTTTATAAATTGCTTAAAAGTGAAGGATAAGTCATTCAAATTGTCAGTTGGTATTTTTGAAATGACAAATTTGGCATAAAACGAAGAAAGGAGCAGTGCTGACGAAGTTGAAGCCCCATTCAAATACATGTAGCTAATTTAGATACTGCCATTATCTAAATTACAGATTCGTGTAAAATGTCTTATTTTGTTTTAAATGCACGGCTTTTGGCTGAACCACTCACAGGCTATGTTAGCACATCTATGACAATGACAAAGGTACCAAAATCTGAATTTTGATGATTTTTACGATCGTCCGGATGAGCAAGTCACTGGGGAAGGGGGGGGGGGGGGGAAGACTTCTCACGGGGGTGTGCAGCCGGAGCTGCCCCCTTTGCCCCTGGCTATGCCACTTAAAAATGGGGGTGTCACTCACGTGTAAAGGTGGTACGGGTATATGCGGCGGTAGGTCCCTTTTTCAGGCTTAAGACCCACATTTGCATCATGCTCCAGTTCATTGAGCCTCAAACTCTGAAAATTTTAGCTCTTGAGCTCAAATTTGAAAACGTTTTTAACATTTTTTAGCTGAAGCCTATAATTTGTCCCAATTTTAGCTCCAAAGCCTATAATTTGGCCCAATTTTAGTTCACAGATCCCAACAAAAATGTTGAAATTTCAGTTCATCAATCCCCTATTTTTCCCCAAAAAATCAGTTCTTAGTTCCCAAAGTGCCCCCTCCCCCAACCCCAGGTGAAATCATGAGCATTATTTTTTGCTGGATTTTGAATGCAAAAACAAAACATGCAAAATAAGGTATGTTTTTCAACAATTTGACTGAATATGGAATTCTAACATATATTCCCAGTTAGATAATATTATTTTAAAATTCCAAACTAAAATTAGTGCTGATATTTTGGAATCGGGAGTAATAAGGGTTTTCGCTATGTGTCAATGTCGATCAATGTCGTATGTCATCAAACTTCAACACAGGCAGATCCTTCAGCAATTTCATCAGTGTAAAGCCTGTTTATACAGTACAGCATTTCGTTATACGTCAAGTTATTTCGTTATACGTCAAATTATACATCAATGTCGTATGTTATCTAACTTCAACAAGGGCAGATTCTTTAATTACGAATCTGGAATCGGGAGTAATACTCAGTAATACAGTTTTGGTATGTCAAATTATACGTTGATGTCGTATGTTATCGAGCTTCAACACAGACGGATCGCGAAACGCCCGAGAAATTTCATCAGTGTAAAAAAGCCTGTTTATACAGTACGTTATTTTGTTGTACGTCAATCGTCAAATTATACGTCGCAATATCAACGAAATTGCTACATATGCAGCTTATACGCAGCCTGGCGCAGCGGCGCATATGCAGGGGATGCCCAGATGCCCCCAGTAAAAAACAAAAATTACGAAAAGTTTTGCTTTTTGCGGCAATTTTGCTGAAAATGTGTTGATTCCCCCCCTGAATATCACTTTCCCCCTCAGTGCCCCCTCCCCCATTTTTTCACTGCTCATAAAGTCATACAGTCATAAGTTAATACATTGAAGAGGTTATTTCCATGTTTTATAACTTGTGATGTCAGCAGTAGATAGTGGATGAAGGTGTGCATTATCAGCAGTAGATAGTTGATGAAGTAGTGTGTTATCAGCAGTAGATAGTGTAGTGGATGAAATAGTGTGTTATCAGCAGTAGATAGTGGATGAAGTAGTGTGCTATCACTAGCAGTAGATTGTGGATGAAGTAATGTGCTATCAGCAGTAGATAGTGGATGAAATAGTGTGTTATCAGCAGTAGATAGTAGATGAAGTAGTATGCTATCAGCAGTAGATAGTGGATGAAATAGTGTGTTATCAGCAGTAGATAGTAGATGAAGTAGTATGCTATCAGCAGTAGATAGTGGTTGAAGTAGTATGCTATCAGCAGTAGATAGTGGATGAAATAGTGTGTTATCAGCGGTAAATAGTGGATGAAGTAGTATGGTATCAGCAGTAGATTGTGGATGAAGTAGTGTGTTATCAGCAGTAGATAGTTGATTAAGTAGTGTGCTATCAGCAGTAGATAGTGGATGAAGTAGTGTGCTATCAGCAGTAGATAGTGGATGAAGTAGTGTGTTATCAGCAGTAGAAAGTATATGATGTAGTGTGCTATCAGCAGTAGATAGTGGATGAAGTAGTGTGCTATCAGCAGTAGATAGTGAATGAAGAAGTGTGCTATCAGCAGTAGATTGTGAATGAAGTAGTGTGCTATCACTAGCAGTAGATAGTGGATGAAGTAGTATTGTTCCCCTGGTTATTTATGCAGAAGCTGGGTACTAAATAATACATTGACTCGGAAGCAGTAGATAGTGGATGAAGTAGTGTGCTATCAGCAGTAGATAACGGATGAAGTAGTGTGATATCAGCAGTAGATAGTGGATGAAGTAGTGTGCTATCAGCAGTAGATAGTAAATGAATTAATGTGCTATCAGCAGTAGATATAGTGGATGAATTAGTAGCGAGCTGTCAGCAGTAGATAGTGGATGAATTAGTGTGTTATCAACAGTAGATAGTAAATGAATTAATGTGTTATCAGCAGTAGATAGTTGATTAAGTAGTGTGCTATCAGCAGTAGATAGTGGATGAAGTAGTGTGCTATCAGCAGTAGATAGTGGATGAAGTAGTGTGTTATCAGCAGTAGAAAGTATATGATGTAGTGTGCTATCAGCAGTAGATAGTGGATGAAGTAGTGTGCTATCAGCAGTAGATAGTGAATGAAGTAGTGTGATATCAGCAGTAGATAGTTGATTAAGTAGTGTGCTATCAGCAGTAGTAGTGGATGAGGTAGTGTGCTATCAGCAGTAGATAGTGGATGAAGTAGTGTGTTATCAGCAGTAGAAAGTATATGAAGTAGTGTGCTATCAGCAGTAGATAGTGGATGAAGTAGTGTGCTATCAGCAGTAGATAGTGAATGAAGTAGTGTGATATCAGCAGTAGATTGTGAATGAAGTAGTGTGCTATCACTAGCAGTAGATAGTGGATGAAGTAGTATACGAGCAAACTTGGATTGTTCCCCTGGTTATTTATGCAGAAGCTGGGTACTAAATAATACATTGACTCCGAGTCGGAAGCAGTAGATAGTGGATGAAGTCAGCTATCAGCAGTAGATAGTAAATGAATTAATGTGCTATCAGCAGTAGATATAGTGGATGAATTAGTAGCGAGCTGTCAGCAGTAGATAGTGGATGAAGTAGTGTGTTATCAACAGTAGATAGTAAATGAATTAATGTGTTATCAGCAGTAGATAGTAGATGAAGTAGTATGCTATCAGCAGTAGATAGTGGATGAAATAGTGTGTTATCAGCAGTAGATAGTAGATGAAGTAGTATGCTATCAGCAGTAGATAGTGGTTGAAGTAGTATGCTATCAGCAGTAGATAGTGGATGAAATAGTGTGTTATCAGCAGTAGATAGTAGATGAAGTAGTATGCTATCAGCAGTAGATAGTGGATGAAATAGTGTGTTATCAGCAGTAGATAGTAGATGAAGTAGTATGCTATCAGCAGTAGATAGTGGTTGAAGTAGTATGCTATCAGCAGTAGATAGTGGATGAAATAGTGTGTTATCAGCAGTAGATAGTGGATGAAGTAGTATGGTATCAGCAGTAGATTGTGGATGAAGTAGTGTGTTATCAGCTGTAGATAGTTGATTAAGTAGTGTGCTATCAGCAGTAGATAGTGGATGAAGTAGTGTGCTATCAGCAGTAGATAGTGGATGAAGTAGTGTGTTATCAGCAGTAGAAAGTATATGATGTAGTGTGCTATCAGCAGTAGATAGTGGATGAAGTAGTGTGCTATCAGCAGTAGTAAGTACTACAAAGGTTTTCCAACATGGAATCTTTTTTATAGTGAATGAAGTAGTGTGCTATCAGCAGTAGATTGTGAATGAAGTAGTGTGCAATCACTAGCAGTAGATAGTGGATGAAGTAGTATACGAGCAAACTTGGATTGTTCCCCTGGTTATTTATGCAGAAGCTGGGTACTAAATAATACATTGACTCGGAAGCAGTAGATAGTGGATGAAGTAGTGTGCTATCAGCAGTAGATAACGGATGAAGTAGTGTGATATCAGCAGTAGATAGTGGATGAAGTAGTGTGCTATCAGCAGTAGATAGTAAATGAATTAATGTGCTATCAGCAGTAGATATAGTGGATGAATTAGTAGCGAGCTGTCAGCAGTAGATAGTGGATGAAGTAGTGTGTTATCAACAGTAGATAGTAAATGAATTAATGTGTTATCAGCAGTAGATAGTGAATGAAGCAGTGTGCTGTCAGCAGTAGATAGTGGATGAAGTAGTGTGCTATCAGCGGTAGATAGTGGATGAAGTAGTGTGCTATCAGCGGTAGACACAAAAAATTTATTTTTTTTGGTTTTAACTCGAGATCTACTTGTCCGTTTTTTTTTCCTTTTACAGAGGGTATGATAGAGGTAATAACAACAACTCTGCCAAATTACAGATAGTGAATGAAGCAGTGTGCTGTCAGCAGTAGATAGTGGATGAAGTAGTATGCTTATTGCTATCAGCAATAGAGAGTTGATGAAGTAGTGTGTTATCAGCAGTAGATAGTGGATGAAGTAGTGTGCTATCAGCAGTAGATAGTGGATGAAGTAGTGTGCTATCAGCAGTAGAAAGTGGATGAAGTAGTGCGCTAGCAGGAGTAGATAGTTAATGAAGTAGTGTGTTATCAGCAGTAGGTAGTGGATGGAGTAATTTAATATTGTATCACTCCACCTATTTGGAAATTCTAAAAACGTTATAAACGTGTTACAGACACAAAAAATGTTCCAAGGTGTTATAAACCCATTTTGGTTTTATTTAAAACTTTTTAATAACATTTAAATGTTGGGTTATATAGGCCTAAAGATCAGGAAAACATTTTAAAAATGTTTGAAATGAAAATATTTTGTCAATTCTTATATAACATTATGTTTGAATGTTTTGCATAAAGTTTTCAAAAATCTTTTTCGAACGTTATTACAATATTCTCTACCCTTTATATAACCTGACAATTTGTGTTTGCTGGATAAGCTGCAGTGTGGATTAAGAAGCTGCAGTGTGGATGAATGATTTACACCATAACATAACCTATCAGTGATTCACTAAAATCATGAAATCCAGTGGCATAGCTAGGGGTTATGGTGCCCAGGGACCAGGATACAGAATGGTGCCCTCCCCCAGTCCTGAAACAATTGCACAAATACTACTAATTTGGTTATAATAATGTTGAATTTTGCGGTCTTAAAATGATGCATTTATGTTGAAATTTGCACAAAGTAAGTGAAAATGTTGACTTTCACCGCTTGGAGTAGGTGTAGAATTGATCTAGGTGGTGCTAAAATGGTCGGCTCGGCACCCCTCAAAGGTGGTACCCAGGGCATGTGCCCTCCCTTGCCCCCTAGTAGTCTTGACAAGTAGGACCTTTTTTCTAAGTTACTAGACTATACTCAGCTCAGACTATGATCACTATCGCACATATGGCGCAAAAAAGAGACGAATCATGAAAGTCCAGTGATCGGTTAGTGGATTTTTGTGGTTAATCTTTCTTGAGCGATCAGAGCATGGAAGTAAGAGACATATAGTTGGTAACTAAGAAAAAAACAGGTCCTACTTGTCGGATTACCCCTAGCTCCACCAGATGAAATCTAAACAAAATTATCAGAATTCAGATTTGTGCATTTTGATAACGAGTTTAGGTGTGCCAACAAGCCCAACATTCCATGTAAGAATGAAAGCAACCAAGTATAAGGGTATCATGTCAAATTTTAGTTGCGTTGTTTGCCGTACAGACAGTATATCTACATGCAATTGAATGGAGTTCAATATTTTCAACAGAGGTTTCATTCCTTTTAGCCAGTTTTCATAGGAACACCATGATGTACCCTTCTCTTGTAAGCTATTCCTTCCTATTTGAAATATTTTTTTCACTGATGGTGCCTTTGAGGTGGGTCGGAGGGGAGTATGATCTAATAAGGTTGACATAATGTGATGTGATCAAGCAAAATCAGTCGGAAATATTGATTTTGAGATATAGCCAAAAACAATACTTTCTTCTATTTCCTATTGTTTTGGACACACTTCAACTGCTCATATCTTTGGAACGAATTGTCCAGATGCTTTATACAGCAGAAAACTCAAAATTAAATTGAATATTCCTGACTCTAAACCAGTCCCCCCCCCCCTTATCAGATGACTTATTCAATGCCATTGACCAGCTTATAATAAAAACCCTGTTCATATTACTTGCTTTTTTATCCTAAAAAGCTGTCCACTTTAAGAAAAAGGGTGCTTTCTGATCCCTGCAACACATCATTTTTGAGACACTTATAAAACACAAGACACATAATTATTGTTAATTTCCAGACACATGAGGTCTTTCATATTTTTAATGCATTTGATGCAATACAACTGACTCTGGTCCCCAACACTAGAGAGAATAATCCATTAATACACATCTACAAGACATCAAATTCAATCCTCTGTTACCCCTGGTTACATCAAAAACCTACCCATAATGCCCCAACTACCCATAATCCTCCTTTCCCAAACAATGGCAGTATATTGATCAATTAGATTCATTTGTTGTTTCAAAAAGCTATGAGAGTTTGTGGAGTGACGATTGTAGAGGTACATAGATTTTGACTCAATACCAAACGGAGTTTTGGTTATGGTGCTTGACCAGAAAATAATCAAATTGGGTTCAAAACTAGGGCACTATTTATGGAGCATTTAAAGATAAATAAAATAGATCAAAATAAATTTCTATTCAATAACAATA
Organism: Amphiura filiformis; assembly: GCF_039555335.1. Lineage (NCBI taxonomy): Eukaryota > Metazoa > Echinodermata > Ophiuroidea > Amphilepidida > Amphiuridae > Amphiura > Amphiura filiformis. The sequence goes on along the minus strand of NC_092638.1, from coordinate 43,785,040 downwards.
AACAACTAAATCTGCTTGATCAATATATGACACATCGTGAGGTGAGAGGCTTGCACCCTGGCATATCAATATAGGCTTTTCTGCTAAAGACATCCATTCAACCTAATTAATATTAACAGGTTTGAAAATTTCAGTTTGGGTAACATGAGTATGAACAGAAAAAAATAAGATTTGATTTTTTATATAATAAAAATGGCAAGGCGCAAACTACAAATGGTTTATAGTTATTTCAATGACACATAATAAGATGTTTAAAAGAAAAAAGAATAAAATATCTGCACTTCAAAATGCTGCAGATTTCCCTGTCATTCTTAATTTACACTAAACTACGCATGTTTGTCTAGGGTCTTATCTTATAGAGTTAACAAATTAATCAAAAACATGATTGGAGTTTCTTACATTAATAATGACATTTGTTCGTTTAAACCACATGTTAAATTATTATCAGTTCCTAAATTCATAATATTGTAATATGTTGTCACATGCTTAATGCAATAATCCAACACCACGTCACAAACTGACAATGTGCATATGATTTGGAACAATTCAAGTCTTCGTGGACTGAAGTGGTGTCCGTGGTAATTATAACATTGAAGTTTGTTCCAACAGTTCTGATACATGATTGTTCCATTTAGCCCATAATACATAATTATACTGTTATAATACCACAGCTGTTCAATGTCATTGCAATACATTACGCCCATAATCAGTATAAAAATATCTGATATAAATAATTGTTCTTCATAATAACAAGTGTATGATGTCTATATTTGGATTATTTTAAATATATTGTTCATTTTATTTGTTCACCGAGCTGCAATGATTCTCATCCATTCATAATTATGCTTACATGGTAAAATATGTTTAAAATATCAAAGTGAATTTAATTTGTTTGTTTTCTAGCACATTTTTGTTGTTAATTGTTACATCTGAAATAATTGAAGAGTCCATTTACTTAGAAAGCCAACTGTGTTATTATTCCTACCGTTTATTGTTTTACTTGTCATGGCATTTAAAAAGTTATCATAATATTAAAAAAGTTGTTCATTTATTACACACATTGTTCATTCAAAGATAGAGAGTTGATCAACAATGAAATCAAATTAGTTCATTTACTCTATATGGTAAATCCAACTTTTTTTTTTGGTATAAGATATATAAACATTGAAATGTGACAATGTACATATTTGTTCCATGAGGACAAATTTGTTGAATTTGAGAGTTATTGAGTTGATAACAATAGTAATCAATTCTGATGTGTATTGAGTTGATCATTTGAAGGATGAGATTTGTTCAGACATTTAAAATGTTCATTTCTAATAAATGTACAATAACCCCCTGAGCACTACCTGCCGATCTATCATTGCCTCTCATTGGTCAAATATGTGATATCTCCACTTTAATCACCAATCAGAATGGAGCTTTTCAAATAATTCACCCCATTTTTGTTGCGCTTTTATTCTAACCATGTTGCTGATTGGTCCAATCGATAATGAAAACTTCTTTTTGGCCAATCGGCAGGTAGTTCTCATGGGGATAAATGGACAACAAAGTCAAAAGACTCCAATAATTTCCCCTAGTTTTTTTTTTTCATTTCAAGGTGTCCAAAAAGTCAATAAAAATAATTAAATATAACATATCATTATATACAATGATATCTGTTGAACATAAGATATATCCCCAAACATATTAGTGCTTCAATTAACAACTTCATATCATTGTTAATTTAATTGTGTTTTGACTACACACATCACTACTTCTTATATAGCACACTTAATCAAGAAAACGGATGGACAGTGCTCCGTTTTGTAAATATTTGTTGCAAAAAAAAAAAACATTATAAAGATGATAATAATAATGGGGACCACAACACAGAATTTAAAACACATTACAAGCTAAAATATGCAGCCATTCAGCACACAAAATGTCTACCTGAAAAATTGGCGCCCTCTACATATAAAAGTAAATGTGAAAAGCACTTTGGTACGATTCTCTTGTCCCACATGATTAAAAAGTTTTGTTTACTGTTATGAAGGTATGTGGGACAACAGAGATCATTAAAATAACTTTTTACCTAAGTAGTCATTGTACAAAATGACTATGTATGACGGCTACATAAAAAGGCTAGCTAAATAGCACAAACACCCACCACTATAGTCTAAAAATATAAATAAATAGCACAGCCTTAATGTACCAAAGTGCTTTTACGTTTACGTTTTTTGTGAAAGATAGTATTTTTGACATAAAAGATAAATGGCCTGAATAAAGGACAGCATTGTCACCAAAGCTTAAAGAAATGATTTCTTAGAAAAACCCTTTTCTCTAATTGACATTGCCATAGCACACGTTTGCATGGAGGATTGGTGTTTTCTGATTGTCTTTTTTTCTTTTTTTTTTGTATTCATTTTTTTCTCCATTTAACTAATGACATATGTGCCAAGTCATGTACTTTTTCGGTCAGCAAAAATGGAAGAGGATATAATGATGTGTTTTTTTTATATTCATGTTGCATCGATACAACAAATTCAGTTCAATTTAAAAACGCCTGATGAGGTCTTGACATTTTGTTATAATAATCAATCTCAATGTTTACATAATAAATTACCTGATAATTAATACATTGCCAACTTGCATAATTGATTGACCAGTTAATGAAATGGAAAACTAACAATTTTATTCAGGTAATGTTTGTGCATTGATTTTTGTTACACAAATTACACAGGTGCGTTTCATTTTGCTGACAAAATCTATACATGACTGTAAATAGACTCCCTCTAAACCATCACAGGCATATTAAGAATCTCACACATATATCCCATGCCTGTGGGAAAGCCCACACCCAAGGGGCTTATCCCTACCTCATATTCACTAATAAACAACCCTTTCATACGATACAAAAAACAACACATTTTGGTTATATCCACTACATATTACAACAATTGTTTTTTAAATATCTGTGTGCTATACGAAGAATAAAAAATAATCACTTTTTCTCACATGGAAGATTTGTCCCAGATGTCCGTCCAACTGTGGTGTTTATTTACATCATATAAATTGTTTACCAATATGCCAAAATTGGACAAACAGTTCAAGAAAAGGGAAATGCATGGTGCTTTTTTTATAAAGACATTAAACATGACACAGCTATGGTGACTTACTACTATGCCTACTGTTTCATCAGTATATCAATAATTGGTCATGTTCAACAAACCATGGTGGGAACAAATTTACAATGAAAACTGGCCAAAATCATTGAACATTTTTCATTGCCGATATTGCGGTCTGTGGTAGGTTGAAGAATTTTTTAACTAAAAATCAACAACATATATTTCTTGTAATTTGCATTGCCTAAATTGTTATTGACATAATAATGTCATTAATTTTGTTTAAAAGCATAGGCCTACTTGACAAAATATTTATTTCCACCATGGTAAATTTTCCACAACATACATCACCTATGGAATAAAGTCACCCAACCACAAGGTCAAAGGTCATGACACCTCTTCCTGTGACCCCTGGGTGGCATTGTTCATAGAGATATTACTGTTCATAGCTGGGTTAGTCAGTCAGATGTGTCTCTCAACTAGTGTTGACCCCACAAACAACAAAACAAAAAAATGAAAGGAAAAATATACATAAGACAACAATTTTTTTGGCAATTTCCTACAAAGTTGTCCCAGATACAGGTGGGGAAATTTACAAAAAAAAATGCTATATACATCCAATAGATTAGTCTCATCTCAAGTACAAAGTCTGCACATTCCTTCACGTTACTGTATTGTCAGGGAATTTTGGCACCCACAAATCCAAAACTGGATTCAAAACCAAAAGATATGAAAATAGCACATGAAACAAAATGGTTGACGTTACGGTATCGTATGCAAAGGAAGTAGAACATAGCACTTGGAAATGAGACTATTTTGGTTGCCATAGCAACAGTGAACCATTGCACTCATTTTCTCCTTGAAATACACTTACAATAATATGCCTTAAAATGCTTATAAATTCAAATATAGTGAACAATAAATATAAATGTATAGGAACTCAAAAAAGGGACATTTCTTACAATAATAATAATCTCCTTTTTTCTCTTTAGTTGTCCTCCAACAAAAGCTTGAAAGAGTTGTTCTTTAGAATGCTCTAAACTACAGTGAGTTGCTACATCTAGACTATATATATTCTAACTGTACAAAGCAATGAAGGCTTACACCATCAAAGAAAGAGGAAAAAGAATAAATAAATAGGTCCGAGGCAAAAAAATACAGTTATAGCATTTCTATCATATCATAGAGTTCCTTTTTTTTCATGAGTTGTGGCAGTTTTTACGAGTTACAAACACTGCCCAAGGTATATATGAGCTGTTATATACTATATAGATATATGACATGCAACATGACCTGACAAACGCTAACTCTCCGACATATTCAGCATTGTCAAATGAGGGCGTTTGTCAGGTTATGTTGTATGTTACACATATAATTATTTTGTCCGAGACAGGCAATATGTCATAGCACACTTGTCAAGTAAATAGGTTGTTCATTTGGCATTGAATGTTTGAGGCGGTTGTCCAGCATATTGACAGTGTGAATTCATGACTACTATTTACTGCATTCAATTGAAAGACTGAGATTGCAGGAACATTAGGCAGTGGTGCCATATTTAATGTTAGCTTTGGATATTTAATTTTTTCTTTATTTTCTACCTGACTTACCAGGGTGAAAAGTATAGAAAATAATTAAATATCCAAAGCTAACGCTAAATATGGCACCTCTGCCTAATGAGTGAACGGGAGTTTCAGAAATATCACTAAGTGTAAGAATTTGATATCGTATACCACTTTCTATTAATTACATCACTACACTTTGATCAGTACTAAATAGGAGGGAATTATTAGGCTTTTAGTACTACGCTGAAAAGTAGACCCACTTTAAAAGCGATGTAGCTGACATATCTGACATATTTTGTGTGTAACAGTAAGCAGACGACGCATAGGACATCAGTGAGATGTCGCATGAAAATTCCACAATGTTATACGGTCGGCTTATTTTGGACTGATCAAAGCATAGTGAAGTCAGTCTGTCAATTCAAGCATGTTTCTTGAACAAAGTTACTGCACAAAGATTCATGGTCATGCTAGTAGTGCAGAATTCAGCACAGTAATAGCTGGAAAGGAGACTATTTTGACAAGTGTAAAGAAGATTTCTAGTGTATTGTGAAGCCTGTTTTGTGTTATCATTTTAAAGATACACCCTGAACTAGATAGCACCACCATATATAGACCAAGCAGTGAGGTCAAAGTGCATTCAATTTAAGCTTGCTGTGACTTGTGTTTTAATACTGTATATACTCTATGCATACTACTTGCAAGTCACAACTAACTTAATCCAAATGCACTTTAGGCATTTTGAATTTGCGGCATGGGTTTCATTAAAAAGAATGCATTTCTCTATTAAATTACAACTTAATAAACGAGGTAAAATGTGAATTAAAAACTATGTGGTTCATTGGCTTTATAGAATAACTTAGTTGTGCATATTCATAAAATTTATGAAAATGCCTATTTAATACAAATTTTGAATATATAGAAAATCAAATATTTGGTAGGTAGAATTTAAATAATAAAAATTTGGTAATAGTTACCAATATAAAATGTTAATTTTTACACTCTGAATAAGCCATCGAGGATTAGCAAGAACAAGTCACCGAATGTGAAACTGTTTCCTACTTTTACAAGGCAAATTACAACAATAATTTCACCAGTATTTAAAATTTCGAAGGGAAAAAATCAGATAAAATGTAAACTATCTTTACTTTGAAATAATCCAGCATGCACTGCTTTAGTAATGCCTCCCCATACTGCTTGGATATATTATACACAATTCTTAAAAACTACAATATGCTTAATCCCATTACTACTCATAATATGAACAACAAAATATTTTGCACAATATTGTCTTTAATTCCACTATACCGAGACTCAAATCATAATCTCCTTCATGGGGTCCTAATCAACTTAATCACGCTAATTTGACATACTGCTATATAATAAATTTGTTCATTAAAACAAAAAAATACCTAAGTGTGTGACTAGCACCTAGTGATGTTATTTTATGTACACTTTTTTTGTTTCTCACCACCAAGGTACTGCAATATAGGTGAATACACATGATTACAAAACTTGCTGCAACTGTTACTAATACAGCAATACCCACGGGAAAACCCCCGTTTCTTTACAAACACATCTGACACGACAAGTATGAGCTGCATAGACAATATGTCAACACTGTAAAAATTGGTGGCTAACACTTTTTTAACACTTCATTCCGTTTATTTCCATACCTTACATGCAAAAGTATAGAAGGTGTTACTTCCAACTAAGAAATTAACACTATGACACATTTACAGGGGAAACTTTCATAACAATCACTATTAACGCATCCACATGTTTATATTATTAAGCATGTTGGAGTGTTAACAACTGTTATGATATATACCCTTGTAAATGTGTTGTAGCGTTATAATCATAAGCAACGCTTCCTTTACTTTTAAGTGTTAAGTATTATGTGTTGTAGTGTTAAAAACGTGTTACCCAGGAATTTTGACAGTGAAAATACTAGAAACAGCCCCAAAGACATGGCCATACCATGGTAATGCAAGGCACTAATAAAAATGCCCCAAATAAATTTGGGACTTCATTTTTGTAGTCCGTGCATAATCCAGATGATCTTCCTCCCAGGATCTTCCCTGTTGAGAAGCACCTATTTCAGGTCCAAGTCTTTCCTTGTCTTCAATTTGGGATTTGGCAATCTGCTATTTCCAAATTAAAACACAGCAATATATATTTATACTGCTTCATTGTTTGTTTATTGGTGAACACTAGCATTAAGGTAACTTGACATATTACAATATGTGCAAATTAGGCAAAACTACCAAGAATTCTATTAACAGTGAGGTCTGACAGTACAGATCCTATTAATTCTAAGAATCTTGATTTCTAAAGATGTCAGATGTATTTGTAAAAACATGAGGAATCCCTCAAAGGTTGTGGTGAAATGGGTGCTCTACATTTGCCAAAAAACACAGCCAATGCTGCACTTGTCTACATACTGGAAGATACATGATGATTTTTTTTCACATGTAAAAAACAACTAACAATTTTCAAAACATTTTGTTTGCAAATCACACAACACAGTTGCATGAGATACTAAACAGTCCTGCATTTTTCTGTGGGTTAGGATTTGTTCATTTGTGATGTTTTACAATATTGTGCGGCAAGGATATCATTTTGTTGAATATTGGTAGCAAGTTACAGAAATAATGAAACATCAACTTGTGGTGTTTTACTGATGTCATAAAATAGAAACACATGTTTAGCTGATGCCACAGAATAGAAACACTTGGTCCATTTCATCACATAATCTATATCTGACTACATCATAAAACATAGTAAATGTGCTTTGGCTACAATGTATTGAATCACTCCATTCTGGATATTTTTTCTTAGCTTAAAAACACTCTTGGCAAATGTGCACCTATTTGTGAGGCAGTCAGAGTGGGCAGTCAACATACAATCTACAAACATTAACATCATAAATATGCCCCATTAATTTCATCAATTTGTTCAGATGCTCGCTTTCAGTTTTGATCATTTCTGATCAAACAATGGAAGAATATTTCTTTTTTGTTCATTTTTTTTGTTCTGTACATCTTAAATAATTATTAAAACTTTTGAGCACTATTAAGTATAGTATTAATTCATTTTACAACTAAGTTATTTGGTGCAGAAAGGCGACCACTTTCACTGTCCAATAATGGCACAATACAACATTTACATGTTTTCAGTTTAATATCCTTGCTGGTTTCAAATGTCCGATCATCTGAATAATTAGGAGTTCTAGCATTGCGTATAAAAAATTTGTTTATGTGATGCAACCCGGGTATCACCGCCGCTGCTGTTGTGGTTTGCACATATACTGTAATTCAGGCTATATAAAACACCGACGCCCTCTGTTGACTGGTCGACCTGTCGCAAACACTATTGCACCACCTTGAAGACCATTCACTAGTATGCTCCCGTTGCATCATCGGAGAACCTTTCTTCAGAGAAATGATTGCAAACCATACACCTATGTAAGGAGTAACTTTTTTAAACCATCTCCCACAATGCAATATGCATGTAAAACCTTCTTACATAATCGTCGCAGATACAGCAGTTCCAACCAGACATCCATTTTAAAAACACGCACATAGCGTGAAAAAAACATATTTTTATTTCAATACCCCTGAGAGGAAAAAAACAACTCCATGGAGATGAAGCAATCAGCCATTTTGTTTAACGTTGAGCAGGCAGTTGACGGGTCAAAGGTTGTGTGCAGGTCGCCGGGCAGTGCATATATTATACTGTTGTCAAAAAAGTTCCAATTCAAATACGCTGGGATAGGTTCTTAAGTCTATATATTAAACATTGCAAGATAGTGCCCCTTAGCTGTCCATTTAGTAAGGGGTATACCGTGCATATCCACCTCTATACACGCTTGCCTGTGTGAGAGAAAAATCAAAGAAGAAAATATGATAATAATATAACAAATAAACACATTGTTTTCAATAAGAAATACTGGAGAAGGGATTATTATTTTCAAATGATGCTTGAGATTTTTGTTCTTAATCAAGATTTCATATTAAGATAATAATTTTTCATTTTCACAAAGTGATGCTCTTATTGGGTAAGTTGTGAGCAGAAATTAAATGAAGGGATTGGTTTGTTGGGTAGAGAATTAGAGAAACTTGCCATCCTTGAAGATTTCAAGAATCACAGCAGATCAGAGAGAGGGAAGAATTGATGACAAACACAAAATGATGTTGGAGACAGGTTAAAAAAACATTATTTAATATTTAGTTTAAAAAGAAAAAGAAAATAATCCAAAAAAGAATGTCACTGATTAATGTTTTAGGGAGGTCCATACATGTGTATAGAAGGTCATAGTTACAGCAATGATGAATTTTATATCTGATCTGTGTGGGCCTTTCACTTGAGCTGAACTGGCTAGGATGCATCTAAGTGCCTTTGCTGGGTCAGTGAGCATTGATATTTGTAAAGATATGTCTTCTCATTGTGATTATTCTAAATTGAAAATTGGTCCATGAGTTGAGATGAATAGTTTGACACTCTCTAATTAAAATGGCAGAAATGGTCCTTTGGATCCTATACAGTGCTTTTGAATGACATGAATTGTTGATACCCTTCCTTCCATGAATCAGATACTGATATGATTGATATCAAATTGTCTTTTCTTGTTTTAGGGGAAAGGTTTTTGATCCGATAGCTTACTGGAAGCCCCCTTTTGACTGCAAATCCCTTATGTTTGTGAACAAGGCTGGTAACCTCTGTAAAGCCAAGAATTACTGGCTCTGAACAACATAGGACACACCGGGGGAGTAACCAGAAGGGTTGGGTGGGACAAATTGCCTCCTCTATAAATATGTTTTGGGGTAAAATCAGGATGGAAAGAATGAAATGTGATCAAATGTCAATTGAATCCCAATTGAAAAAAGGTGCATATATTTAAGGGTCTCATGCACTGTATATGAATGAGATACTTATATGACCTGACACACATGTATGGTACTATTCCCTCAACTATGCCCTAACCTCTCCGTGTTTTGAGAAATATTAATTAATGTGAATTAAGGATCAGGGGATGGAGACATCTTGTCTTGTCTCTGTTAGTGTGACACACAACACAACATTCCCAAATAGCATAGATTTTATTAGTTGTATAGGGCTGATCATCATTCTGATATTAAGAAGGCATGTCAGTGGATTTTTAAAAAGGAAAATTGTTTTTATTCTGTAATGTTTTCTATGTTGAATTGTCATGATTTCTACAATGAATTGTAATATTTTTCTTATCCAAAATTTAAAATTGTGAAAAATAGGCCAGGGCACTTCTTCAAAAGTATGTGAAACAATTAACAGGTATTAAGTATAGGCCAATAATGAGTTTAAAAAATAATTTAGAGATTTCTGTGAATCAATTTTGTTGAAATTATCAATTCCAAACATTTCAATAATATTGATCAAATATTATTTCATCATTTCATACATAAACAACAATGAAATTTAAGCAAATATTTACATGACAGTATTCAAGTCTATAATAGATAAATGAATGTGTAAGAATTGTTATTGTGAATTTAGATAATGGCTTATTTCTCAGAAGTTGATTTCTCAGAAGTTGATTTCCCATTTCAATTTTAAATCTTTATGAAAAATATTGCCAATAGTAGGAATATGAAATTGATTTGAAGACCAAAACGTAATGAGTTCTACCTGAATAACTGAAAAAGCCTTGAAATATTGAAAGGTTTGAATGAAAACATAACTTGAAAGATGTCATGTATAAATGCTGAAGAAATCTTTAAGATAAAAACACTGAACACTGACACAAAACAATACTAGAAAGACTGCAAACTACTCAAATCATTCTCACGGTCAATGGTGACATTCAGTCGATGAACATATACCAACGATTGATAATATGAGATGCAGAGGCATTGGATGCAGCACACATATATAAAGCAGTGAGATAGTGGAAAGATATATATAAATGGACAAATGTTTGGCAAACTCATAAGCACATCCTATTTCAATCAAAATATTAATAATTAAGTATTTTTCATTTTTGAATGTTTAAAGCAAGTTGAGAACTTGCCACTATGGGTATGGAGTTGCGACCCACTCACTGGTTGGGCTGGGACTCTTGATTTAAGAACTCCATTTCAGGTGTTTAAAATGAGATCAAAAGTGCCAAAGTGAAAAATGAGGGACAGTTTAGAACCTATAGCAGAGAGAGAAAATCTGACAAGTTTGTACATGTTTTTGTTGGGGTTTTTCTAAATAATATTTAAAAACTAGAGATTTTTACATCAAGAGAAGGAATCCTTTGCTCCAGAAATTCTGTACTGGTTCAGCAAAATTGAATATTTTTGAAGAAGGTTACCTTAACTAGCCTTTATTCCAAAAAGCTTAGGATGTACTGTAGAGAATGCCATGTTTGGAATACATATAATAGACAGGATAGCAACAGGCAAGTATAGAGAAATGGTATCAAGCACAGCAAAGGTGGAAATTTACTAGAAACACTGACCAAAGAATCCCATTTTTCGCTTAACTTCTCAGAATTATGCCTACTGTTTTATTAATCACTCGTTATTATGAACAGTGCATTCTTACTCCATTGAGGGATTCTTATGGACAGTGTTCTACTACTATAAAGCAAGTCATTCCACATATATAGAAAGCTAATTATAAGACTAAATATCATAATTTATAGAAATTTGTAAAAATCAACAAGCATCATTCAAACTACTATTACAACGATTACATGGTTCACCACTGTATCAATCAAGCCAAAGCCAACAAATGCAAATTGTACATCATGAATATGTATGAGCATATAGACTGACTGACAAGGCTGACAAAGCAGAGCTGAGTGACACACAGAACCAAGTTTTGATTGGTTTGTTTTATATTGCACGTACTATGTTATAGTTATTTTAAATCTATACAGAGTTCTCATTTTCTTTTAATTTATTCATTACCCCGTCTTATTTCATACTTACCTGGTCACAGTTTTGATGAAATATTTCCTGGCCTCAAATTAAGACTAATTAATCTAATCTTTATGAAATTAAACATGGCTTATGAAAATAAACACTCCACAAAGCAGTGATACAGGCCTGGAGGCAAATTCACAAACACTACTCATCTATGGTGCATATAGTGTTTTGATGCATAGTGAAGTCTCCTCCAACATGTCCATAATAGAGCATAAGAATTTAAATTCCAAACAGATTACAAACATGATGCCAGTCCAAAATTGTTTGGCCAGAATGCTCTCTGTTTTCGCTACACATGCTCCTTCCCCTAAACAGAATTGAATTTTGAATTTAGCCCACCCTTTTCAAGATGGTTGTCACCTGCAAACCCTACATGGATAGCTCCATATCTTCTCCATGTCCAATTTCTTTCTTTATAACACCACTGCTTTATGAAGCTGAGAACTCTGTATAGAATGATCCCTTTATGTCTCCTATGTATGGATTAGCCAGGGTACCTTGATTACCGATATCGAAACCCTTCGCAACCTCTATTCTTGGTGGTGATATAGATAGTGTGTGGTATGACAACTCTAAGATGAATTGAAACTTTGTCACAATTCTGTCATAGTTCATAAGGAACGGCGCTGATGCTGACAATGCCATCCATTGCCTCACCTGCTTGAACTATGACAGAAGTGTGCAAAGTATTAATCTAAATACATGCATGCTTTCTAAATGGTTAATGATTTTACACAAAAACCATGAAAAAGCTGACATGTTAAAAAATTGAAGCCACTGAGTGCTCAAATTAACCCAGGCTCTCTAGATGCGTGATAACAGCCAAGTCGTACGTATGTGTGTCGTTTCATTCTCAAATTATAATGAATATATAAATAAAGCGTGGTGTGTATATATATTATACAAAAAGCTGACAACAAGGATCACCAGACTTATTCAATCAAGACCACACACAAATGGAATCAAAAATCACAAACCACCGAGAGATTGGAATAAAATCCCTTAATTTACCCTTGAAAGAGAGGGGTATCTTACCCCATACGCGGCGGCTGGTGTGATGGTAGGATGGTAAGGATCGGTATATTCCCTTCCGTATGGTATCGCGTACGCCGCCGGAGGTGCGGCATAGCGACTAATGTAGCTTGGATACCCTGCTGCTGTTGCAGTCTGCAAAAGAAGATCGGCGGTCTTGTTTTGAAGAAATGGGGACAAAGAAAACAATGGGGGCCAAGGGAAAGAGAGAGATTGGAGAAAAAGGTGATGTTAGTGACACAATGCACACCTCAAACCATGCAACAATGCAAACATGCAACATTTTGAAACTTTTACGTCTGATTACTTGTTTAAAAGCAGTGAGTTTTGTTCTGGAGTTCAAATTTGACTTTTTTCTGCATTCCCATTTGAAAAGGGAATATGTATAACTTTGAAACTAGTAAGAAATAATCAAAATTCAATAAAAGATACAAATTTTCAATTAAAAAATAAAATTATACACATGAGCAAATCTCTAATTGAAATTTCATGTTCAATCAATTTTGGAGTACAAAATGAATGAGAGAAGTAAGCCGTTTCATGTTTCATTCATAATTGATTTAGAACAAAAACCAAGTCTTATGAACAAAAATCAGATCTCAATGTAAAGATTGTTTACCAAGGTTTAGAATGACTGTAAGAAATTAGCCTCTTTTTATGTAAAAAGATACATGATATTCATATGAATGCCTACACAATAAGAGACTAATATCTACAGAAATATCTATACCATGTATTTTGCACAATTCTTAGAAATACAATTGAGAAAGTTTAAAATGTATTAATCATCTGCAGTGGGACCAATTTAACTAAAAACAAAACGAGCAAAACAACAATGGGTGCCAAAAAAAACTCAAAATTTGTCTGTGAAAGTGTGCCAAAATGATTAATATTTTGGTCTACTGCAGATGACAAAACAAAAGCAATTTACCAAAAATATAAGGAACTAATGGGCTATTCCAATTGAAATCCATGCACTCCTATTGAAGACATGACCTTACTCTCCCACATGGGGTGTAGATTTCAAATGAAGTCACCCATACAGGTAATGCCATTTGAAATTCACACCCCCTATGTGGAGCATTAAGGTCATGTCTTCAATAGGGGGTATGGATTTCAACTGGAATAGTCCAGTCTGCAATCACTATATCAATTTTTCCTGTAAATGCCATGGCGTAAAAGCATTGCCAATAACAATGGCAGGGGAATGTATATTACTGTAAAAATCCTATGTCATACATACCCTTTTAACACCAAAGCTGACATTTATTCAAATATAAATACAGCACCCTTAAAAGGTTCACTGTATATCTGTTCTATTTTTGGAATCCTGACTCTGATAATAGAAATTGATCTTTAAATGAAATCCCACCCCCCATTTGTAAGTAATGCAATACCTCGGATGTGATCGTGAAATTGAATGGCCATTTGCTCGCTCGGCCATATATAGTGATTGCAGATCGTTAACATTATATCTTCACCATTTTGCATGTATAACAACAACAAAACCAAAGTTAGTGCACTTTTGTAGGGGAGGAGGGGATGAAATCAAATAAAATGTAAAATTTGTCAAACCAAAAAATGGGGGATTGACCAAGGACTGACTTCAAATGTGTTGGTATGGGAACAATACTGAACACTCTTTTCATTTGGTAGTCTCCTGTTTAACTCTAAACTATCCAATAACCATGGTATGTTGAATATATCAAGCTTGTAAAAGAGACTGCATGCATGACAAAATTGGTCTCCAATTACACTTCCAATCTTGTTATATAATGTTATGGTTGATGCCGATACTGCGTATGAGACTAACCCAGAGAGTATTCATTATCGTTATATATACACAACATGTCAGTTATATATATGCCACCACCTTACACTCCAATATAAATTCACTCTATTTACCTATTGTAATACCGAATAATCATTGAGCCCGGGATGGGCAGATACATGCAATTTCAACTTGTTACATAAATTCTGAAATGTCTCACTACCCCCTGCCCTTAATAACCAGCCCTACATATGCTATTTCACCATTTTAGAAAACTAATCCCTACTCTTCACATAATGAAACTAAAAAATAGAATCCTAACCCAAGTGGAGTTACTATATCTATTTTACCGCCATTTGTAAGATCTTATGATAAATTTATAATACTACCAGTCTTATGTAAGCTAGTTTATCTATCTTCTTTACATCTACTTTTTGATTAAAAATGTGCACTGCACTGAAACATGAATAGGCCCCTAGATAAATCCTTAGCAAAAGCCTCTTATTTTACAGCAATAATGTAGTAACCTACATCTGGGTAGTACAACACTCCAAGTTACCAAATACTTGTGATATCTGATGCCTTAATCTAACACACTGATTTTATCAAACACCAACCAACCTAGATTCACAAGCCCTGATTTACCCCTTTAGATGATGTCTTCTTCTTCATTGAAAACAAAGGCTAGCCATATCCATCTTGAGAAGTGTTAGCTATTTAATCATGTAAAGACTGTTTAAAACTGAACTACCTGGTGAACTATTGATGCCTGTAAGAACTAGGGGACATAATGTCACATTTATGGTATGTTTGTGTGTGTGGGGGTGCTGTCTGTGATGACAGTGGCATGTCAGTGAATGCACATAAAATCAGAGCTGCTAGTGATTTTAAGATGAAGATGATTGATAAAAGGGTGATGGTTAAGTTAGAACAATGGTTTGAACCACAAAATATTGCATTGAGATTCCAATTCAAATCAGAATACTTGCCCAATAATAGGCCATAGCAACCTGTCACAGAACCCCTACAAACATTTCAACTCACTTTACTGATCAAGAGCCCAGAAAAGTACACCTTTCAACTACCTCTTGGCTACAACATTGTTAAATGCCTTATTCGATCGCACACATCAGCCTCCTATACAGTGTAATCATTGTATTAAACATCCTACAAGCTATAGCTGCCAGATGCTAAAGTATATCTCAAATGATTGTGAATTCCCTATACACATCTCATGAGTCCACAGCTTTTATAATTTATCACCAGGTGACACTATAACTCTATGCAACAGCTTAAGAACCACTACCTTAAGACTTGAATGTTGACCAGTGATACAAAGTTTTATACTAACAAGTTTAAAAGACAGCTATCATAGATCCCCTGCGCTCTCATCAAGCTATATCTCGTTAACCTATATTTACACAAAAGACTGGGGCCTCGGCTTTGTCTAATTTGAATGCTCATCTCGCTTTAAAATTAGGCAGACGGTTGACTGGATGACAACCTTTTCTCCTTTTATTAAAACTTCTCCATTCTGCAGTAAAATAGAAATTGGACCTGACTTCCACCGTGTGAATAACCAGAGTATGACTAGAAATTGAGCCCATAATTTGTTGGATTCGGCTCCCTAAACAGTGGTAATATCAAATTAAGGTGATCAAAACATTACAATCAATATCCGATATTCATTTCCAAAATGGCGCAGAACCCTTGTAAATAATCCAATCCATCAGTTTTTGATTTGCACATTGCCACCATTTCCAAATATTTGTGGGAAATTGATGCCAATTTGTTCAAAAAGTTAAACGTTTACTTTCCTATGCTTTTGATTGTCTGATCTTCCATGTTTATCAAATTGTGAAAAAATCCATACCTTGAAAATAGCCATGTAGCCCAAATCAATGATAACCTACATTTACCAAGCAAACTGACAACTACAATCAAGTCAATCTAAAAAAATTGGAGGAAAAAAGAGCGGGATTTTTATGCATTCAGTATTCAGTGCAAAGAAACATCAGAGAGAGTAACATTGCTCTGTGCAACCTACATCTTATTGTACGGTTTAAGTCCTATCTAATTTAGGATGTGAATCGTGCTCTTAACAATGCTGCAGCAACGGCACAGCATACGGAGGAGCCAAAATGATGCGATGGGAAATACAAAGTGTCGCCCCAAGGGTGGTGCCAGCCGTGTTGGACTGATAGAACAGTCCTTACTTTAAGTAGCCCAGGTGTACACACCATGGGAGAATCTTCTTTATCTGTACTTAAAAAACCTACTTGATTAATGCAAATAGTTCTAAAATATCATGTTTGAACTAATCTGGCACAGTTCAAGAAAGTGTTCAAATGTACTCTGTGATGTGTAAGTGTTAAGTTTCCATTTTGCAGATTTGAAGACTGATAAAAAGCAACAGTATAGTGTAATATGAATATTAGCTCACATAGTTTGGTGAAATTTTGTAGGCTGTCACATAAAGCTTTTTGCATAAATTTTAAATTCGGATTTGATTTTTTTTATCTCTTGAATATAACACAATTTAATCCATGACCAAAACTTCGACTGAGATGGAATGTGCAAGACAAACTCATCAAATGGTCTGAGCAAACTCAATCTGAACTAAACAACCTTTAGTTTTAACATAGCTTTGATTTTATATCGACATCTGAATATGTTTTGAATTAAATATGCCCAATCAATGGTTGATCACGAATACAACACAATTGGGACCAAGGGTGTTTTGAAACTATCTTCCCCTTGCACAAGAAACTAATGAATAACTGAATACACCTTGCAGACCTATTTTCCATGGTTAATGCAATGTATATATGTGATGTCTGACACTGGAAGCTGTCATATATGCCTGGAGATTACACAACTCTATGTGTTAACAACACTGATTGTATCATTATCAATTCATCACCATTCACTATTCCTAAAATAATTCTAACTAATATGATCTATGTTAAATCTTTTTACACAATGCTAATTAACTTGGATTGAAGCAAACTTGAAGTGTTGTACATACCTTGCTGATTATATTTTTGACTTTAACCCTGGTTTGTTATAAATAACTTACTAAATTGATACCATACCTAAATGAAGCAACATACATCACTAAACTCCTTTCATTAAAAGCAGGAAGCAAGAAGTTAAATTAAATTTTCCCTCACAATACTTTGTTACCAGATAAGAAATAATATAAAATAAAAATAAAAAGTAAAGAAAGACAATCACACTAAAAACCTTATTGCTGGTTTACAATCACACTTTTTCATTCCAATTCATGCAAAGCAAAAACACAACATGCAACATGCAAGTTAGTTAGGCAACCTTTCCCCATGACAAATCTATGTACCATAAGCATTAACTTTATACCGAACAAGATTTATTACAACACCGGTCCCTCTGGGATCTAGGTGATGAAATTACATCATAGCCAGAGGTTCTGGTTCATCAAATATAACAATGTTGGTGCATGGAATATGGACTGTGGCCAAGATGGTAGAATTGCAGCTAGTTTTGGAACTGAAGATATTGTTACATATGTATGTGTCGCAGAAAAATAAAATTTATGTATATTTTCATCTGATATTTGACGATGTCGTAAAGTTCAAGAGGTTTGAGGTTAGTTTAATTCTGACATCTTCACTTCTTTGATTAAATTATATATTTCTAGCATGAAATGCCAATTATTTATTGTTTAGATATAAAATTGAAATACCCATCATTGATAACCGATGTACCAATAATAATGAATTAATTCTTGCTCTATTGTTTTAAACTTGAAGTACCCTATAATTGACAAACAAAATATTCCACCCAAATGTTTAGACATTACATTGAATGCACGTATAATTGAAGTCTATCAGACCTGAGACTTTTTGAGGCCCAGTTGTGTCTGGGGTGGGCCTCAATGTGTGACTATGTATGTCTCTCTCAAATTTGTCAAGACAGCGTGTCAAGCACAGTGAAATGTATTTGAAAACAAATGGTTGGGGCAGTATAATTTGTCAAACACATGCAGCCACTATGTGTTTCCTGTTTTACACATTGCGATACTACATTCTGAATTCCTTCCTGTCAATTTTGTTGTACTGTTTAAAAAGGTTCATTCTGCCAATAATTTTGGAATAATGCTGAACATATCGTTGCTGGGCAGGAAAAACCTCACATGCGCATTTACGCTGTTACCTATTTAGAAACTACGGAGCAGTAACAAAATGTCAAATTTAATGGGATTTTTATTTTGCGGGGGACATTAAACACAGTTAACTATTATAAGAATACTATTTTTGAAGAATTATGTATTTTTTCTGTTCCCTGAAAATTATAATATCATTTAATTGGATGATTTGTAACTATTTGCCAAACAGGTAAGAGTATAAATGCACAAGAACTTTTTCCTGACGAGCGATGTTATACTCCTGCGGAAGTTCCATGCATAACAAATCAATTCAGAATATTCTTCTAATAATATCTAATATTTCTTTTCAATTAATTTCCATTTGTTAATTTTCCAACATATATCAGAATAAATATCTTCTATTCTTTGATTTATAATGACAACAACAGAAGTCTTCCGAAAATTTGGTATCAAAAAAGCGAAATAAAATATGCAACACTTTTTCACTGTCACAAAATCTAGCACATGCATGTATCTTGCCACCGGCAGTCAGTCAATATTCCATGCAACTAAAGCTTTAACTATTCATTACCCTAGGTACTACTACAGGTTCTATATATCTCTCTATATATTCCCACAATTCTTAACACCCCCAGGGTAATGCAATCCAGTGAAGTTATTAACCACCATATATATTCCTAGCTATTTCTTTGTAACCTCATTCCACGGGAAAATATAAAAGAAGCCAGAGACTTTCACGAAAAGAATCTTGTATGACGCTGATGGAGATGACCTTGTTGGAATGCCAAGTCATATTTTGATCACAAACCAACTCTTCAATTACAGGAAGAGGGAAGGATCGTTGCGATCATAACTCTCTTGATGAATATTTCATAACATCAAAAATGAGGAAGGATCGAGGGTGTAAATTTACGGACTGGGAAATAAAACGTACATGTTGAAATCCCGGGATGAAATGCATCTATTTGTTTAAGTCTGTACTATGAACATTAAAGAGAGGAACTTGAGGCGCACAGATACTGTGTACCTTCCTGGCATATGCAAATATATCTAAGCTTCTCTTGCATATTGGAGACCTACCCCATACTCTGATTAAATTTAGTTTTCAGGAGATTGAGAAAATTTCGGATGCAGGTTTGCCATCACAATTTTGAAAATTATAATCCATGAGCAAACATCAAT
Source organism: Amphiura filiformis (assembly GCF_039555335.1). Classification (NCBI taxonomy): domain Eukaryota; kingdom Metazoa; phylum Echinodermata; class Ophiuroidea; order Amphilepidida; family Amphiuridae; genus Amphiura; species Amphiura filiformis. The sequence continues at coordinate 43,765,289 of NC_092638.1, read as the reverse complement.
TTTGAATACTTCGGAATTAATAGATATCAAATTGCCTTAAATGAAATTGCATTATTTAAAAGGTGCAAAAATTAAACTAATATCTAAATTATTCAATCAACATTCCTCTTCTCCCATAATTTCACTTGTTTTAGCTAGTTTAATCCTACCTTTCTCTACCCTCCTTCATTTGTAAAGCATTCATACAATACCCACCAACCTAGAGGCATCGATATTTACCTACACTAATAAATTGAGGTCATCGAACTAGGTCCCCAGGTATTGAAATAAGTTGCACACTGCTGTATAACTGCATTGATGTCTATACACACAGTAATACATTGTGGTTATGGAACTAAGTCCCTGGGTATTGGAATATGAGATGTACATAGCAATAACTTGTCGTATTGTAGACATGGATTCCTATAGCCTGAGAAATTCCACAGGCTTTTATTGATTGATTCACCACACTGAAAGTGCTCTGAGATTCAATTTCATGGCGATACGATTTAAGCAGTTTTTGTCTTTTTTTGTCTCACAGATTCGATTCCTTCTCATGCAATTGGTCATGACTTTGCGTTTTTTAAAAGAAAATTGATTTCTTCCTTTCATCCCTCTCTCTTCTTTTGAGTATGATCTCTTAGTGAGTTCATCAGTTTGCTTTGTAAATTTGCCCTTGGCTCATAGCAACAGGTACCTCCATCATCGTATACAAGATTCTTCTGGTATTGACTTGATGAAATACTGGACTGATTATTACTAGGTTATTTTGAGATTTCTAATGAAAATGTCTCTTGTCTGGCAAAGATTATGATTTATTTGACATGGTTGTCTGCAGTTGGCATTCACATGCACAAACATCCTATGCAAATCATTCTATGTTATTTCTACCTAATATGGAATAAAGATGACCAAATATGGGGAACAATCTGCTTAATATGGAAGTGATTTATCATGATAATCTTAATTTAAACAATCTTGGTGCTACTATTTGCAATAAAATGAACCAAACTTGACTTTCATAAATGGATCACGAGTGTAACAAAATTAAAAGATGGTGGCAGTGGTGGTGGAATATATATATATACTTTGGTATGTGCATTAAACTTTGGTTAGTATCACATTCCGCAATCTCAAATTCAAATTACCAATTTTGTAGTTGCTTGAATAAGCATTCCATAAAACTTTCTGCTCACAATCCATCCCACTAATAATTCTAAATATGATTTTTTCAAACAGTATTAAGCTTTTAAGGCACCACTTCTGACATGCCAGAGACATTTTGGTGAAGATGAATTTGATCACTACAAATTATTAATGGCTTTTTGAATTTGAGATTGCCTGTTCGATTGCTAGCGATGTATTTCTTTTATTATTGTTACTGTGAGTGCCTCAATTGACTTGTCACATTGCAATTACTTTGTGATTTCTGTCCAATCTTACGTTTCAAAAGCCAAGTCATCAATTAGTCATGTGTTACCTGCTGGATGCAAATGATTAGCTTGATGAAGGCAAATTGGGAGGATGTGAAATGTCATCGTCTCTTTATAGTCTACCCAATGCAACGCCTTGGCTTTTATTAGAGACGCAAGATTGAATCAGAAAATAAGCTATTCCAGTTGAAATCCATACACCCCCTATGGAAGACATGACCTTAATCTTCCACACAGGGAGTGTGAATTTCAAATGGGATTACCTGAATTGGTGACTCCATTTGAAATCTACACCCCCTGAGTGGGATAAGGATAAGGGGTGTAAGGATGTCAACTAGAATAGCCCAATCGGGAAACCACTCTTAGATTTACCAACAAACCAGGTTGTTCCCTCCTACGGTGCGAGACTAAAATAGTGCCACAGACTTGCTGAAAATTAGATGGGCACACCGCACGTGACCAGACAGACAATTAGAAAAATAGCTGGTCATGTGACGGTGTAACCTTGCCCAAGCCTGTGACACTATTTTCCAGATCAGCAGAGGAAGTAACAGTCTTTGTTTATTGCTTAAAGGGCCACTTGCAACTTGCGTTGATTCTCACCAATAAATTATGTGAAGATGCACCACATGCAATGATTTAGCTTTTTCAATTTGGTTTAAGTACTAATTTGTAGTCCATTGCTTTCCTTTAATCATTTAATAAAAAATATCTGACGGAAGAAGATGGAATCAATGCAATACAAAATGGGGAAGTGGCCCTTTAAAGAGTTCACAAGTAGTACATACCTGATATCTATCTGGGAAATATGCCTCTGGATAGATTGCAGTGTAAGCACCAGGCACTGGCGGGGGTGGAGCTAAACGATAAGCGGCTGCATAGGTTGTAGGCCCTGCAGCACGCCCTCTACCCAAAGCCTGTGCCCGTAGTGCACCTGTTGAGTAAGAATTACGACAAGGAAGGCAACATGAAAACGAGACATGAAACAAGAACAAACAAGAAATGAGAAAAAATCGTTAGAAAATGTTTTAAGTTTGTACAAAATACATCTGACAAGAGGAGTACTTTTTTGGTTACAAATTGCACCTTGTGAGTTTGTACAAAGTAACTTTGACAGAATAAGTGCTTTTTTACTTGTGTTTATCCCACAGCTGTATAGGAATGCTGTAACATTAAGGCTATACTAAGTTCACTTTAAGATTAAACTTGACATGCAATGTTTGCGATATGACCTGCAGTATACTTTGAAAAGGTTGCTATTTATGTTAATGTGTATGGCTTCTAATTTCAAAGCGACTTGGCGGAGATAAAGATGAAAATTGAAAACGAGCTGTTTGGCTTAGAGTTAACCTCATGAGAACTACCTGCCGATTGGCCAAAATGAATATTGTGCCCAATTTTGAACCAATCCAGGAGGGTATTAATAAGATCATCTGCAAATGCAAGTTTGACCATAAAAGGTATAAAGCCTAGTCATAATTGGCTATTAAAATGAGCATTTCAAGTTATCAACCAATCAGAAATGCTGTTAGATGACCAGTAGTGTCCAGGGAGTTAACCGGTGGAATTGACTATCTTTCCATCACTGACCAGACAGTATAATGTATTCTTTTAAACCTGTCTGATCTGATAAGAGCAGGGCTGTTTCTCACCAAAGTGCTTGTTGCAATAACTCTTTGGGATGATATACTGGTGATGATAGATGGTGACAGAAAGTTTAACTATCATCCAACTATCTTTGGACATGAATGACCAAACTTGTGATGCATCGTTCAATCTGCTGGCTTTTGATGAATACCTTTCGGATGCATCGGTATTTTGTATTTTATCGGTGGCGGCTATTTTATTTATACAGTCATGTTCACGACTGACATGCGAAACATATGCATGTCAGATGTATCACTAGTAGCTATCTTGTCAACTAAAAAATGGTCAAGATATAAAACATATCAAGGTTCTATTACAAGAGTCGTAAATCTCTCACAACTATTCCACTCCGCACTATCTAATTACCCTATTTGGTCTTCAATATATCTTTAGCTCTGTGCGACTCTTCATTGCACTTCGTATCTAACAAATGTATTAGTAGACAAACTTTGTCTTTCTCAATCGCTAGTTGCCTCTTTTTGTCACCACGGTAATACAATCTGACTAGTAATCGTTCTAAGCAAATTGAAGTTGCTGTAATTTGACTCTTATCTTGATGGCATTTTTGGCTTCAAAATATTTACCTGCGAAGCTAATTTTGCCATGTACGGGTAACAAAAAGGATGTTACCATGATGGGACAAGAAAGGCTGCCGCAGATAAAATGTGTATACACTGATAGTAAACTACCTTCCTTGGGCATTAGAAGGTTGAGAGTTTGAAATAACTACAAATGGCAGCTTTTTTTGTTGCAATACTATTTCATGCCCTGACGACATTTTCCTAGAAATAATGCTCCTTTTGACCATTACACACATATTGCACACAGCCGGTCAGATTTGACCATTACACACATATTGCACACAGCCGGTCAGATTTTTTTATATTAAAGGAAAAACAAGCCTTAAGTTAAATTAAAAATATCCTCAAAATAACTGGTGCTATCCACACCAAGACCTTTTTTCTTATATCATCTCATCAAGTTTTATACATAGCTAAACATGTAAGGACATAATAACATTGTATCAATCAATCCGGTAATCTAAATGAACGTACCATTTGTATGTGCACCTCTTGTTGCAGGAGTTGTCTTATTTGTCATTACTCTTGCTGTAGCATTATTTACCTGGCAGGAGAAAGCGTGGGGAAATAACAAGTTAGAATATACAAAACAACATTGTCGGCCATGTGTACTGACGAACACACTACAACACAGCCTGGTAATAAGCCTTATATATACTTAATGTACTTCTCTAACGGCTAAAATTTTTTTGATGTGGTCTTGTATTAGTTTTGCTTTTGCTCTTCCTATAGTGACTTAATTATTAACTTTGGATATATTATCTATATACATTAGAGAACCATATTTGTGATTAAAATTATATAATATTATATAAAAAATATAATAAAGTTGTGAAATTATAATTTGACCATGAAAACTAAGATGCGACTCTTGGTTTATCATATACTTGTCACTTTGATTGCTTAATCCAAAAGATTATTATTACTATTTATATAATTGCATCTATGACAAAAAACAATGATTCGTTGTTTAATCAATCTTTTCTCAACATTTGTGTGAAATGGAAAACACCCAAATGCTAGTTGTTATACACTGAACTAATAAGTTATGCATGACTGATCAACATATGGTTCTCTAATGATGATTCTGTACCATAAAATGACATGTTTAGGTGATGTTGTCAAGTTTTTATTTATTTATTGTCCATTTACCTCAAGAACAGAGAATTTGGTAGAAACCTACCAAAGTTCCTTGAGGCTTTCTATGCTATGCTATCAAATGGAAATGAACATGTAGTTCTCAACAGCCAGAACAAATTGAAATTCATTTTTTTTATTATTCCATCCAGAACCAAATGCATCATGAGCTCCTTACTTATAGAAAGAACCACTGCAGGTATGGGATGCATTGTCTTACTTTTCATGATGCTATTGCGAATTTTGTATATAAATACTAATCAATTTCATAAACCTACCAACACCACCTTAATATGACATTTTAAACATGTTAATTTTTTGTTCTACCAACAGCCGGTCCATTGAGTAAATAGCTTATATCTCGTCTGAGGTTGTAATGAACTGGTTATATTATGAACTAATTAAGTTACACTTTATGAAAAATTTGTTCAAAACTTAATTGTGAAATTCCAAATCACAAAGTCAGCCTAGTATGAAATGTCATGAACATATGAAAATCACATCTCGTTTATTGTGCTAAGCCACAATTTTATATTGAACAATTTAATTTTAATAAAAATTTAATTTTTGGTAGTGCATTGCATGGAGTTAATGACGCATATGAAATTGCATGGGCAGGTCCATTTTGATGATATGAGCTGTTTAGGAAATACTGCACAAGTAAAACAATGACAATTTTTTTTGTCCAATATTTGTCCAAGGTATGATAATCAATTTTGATAAGTATTATTTGTGCACAAATTACAATATTTATGAATCTTTGAATATTTCTCATTTTAAGAGTCTGCTTAAAAAACACTGTCAAAACACTTGAGTCAATTTTGCTCATTAAAATAGTGCATGATGCATAACTTGTCTTCAATAAACACCACATGACCTTAATTAAGAAACAATAAATGAATAAAATATACAAATGGACTCGCTGTTGGCAAAACAAAACACTAGAAATTACCCAAGTACTTCCTCTATAGTCAGGATAAACAAAATTGCCACATCAGAGTTGAAGTACTGTAATAATCTTGAATTTCTTTCCTCATCCTACTCTATGCTTACAACTACCTTAAATTTGCATACCCTTTACACATGCATAATTACTAGTAAGACAAGGCAACAGATCATTGGGCTCCCTAAACTCAAACATATGGTTGTACTTATTTCTGAATTTTGCTTTATTACTGCCCCAGATGATAACAATATTATTAATTATTTTTTCATAACTTGTGAGTCAAAATTTAATCAATTTTACCCAGTTCGTTACACTCAAACGTGTTCTTCATTATCATTATGAGATGTAAACTGGAGCTAATTTGATATTGCGTTTTAAATGAAAAAAGTAGCACCATTAAGAATGGTGTAGCAATGGATGATGATATAAAACAAATTTAATTTTTTGCAATTTCTGATGTTTGAAATACAAATGATATGTAGGGGCAATTAAATAACACATAATTGCACATCTGTTTTGATATTTCTACTGTGTAATTTTCGTCATACACTTTCTAACCAACAGAAACACTATATAAAGGGAATGTTGTTGTTATTGTTGCCTTTTCTTACATAATTAAAATATCTTTAAGAAAATATGGTATGGCAGATATATAGAATCATTTCACAAAGAAGAATAGATGGTACAACAAGCATTTCATTATTTTTTACCTGAACAATAATACTTTTGGCAAACTAGAACCCAAATGAAGAATTAATTAATTTTAATTTAAGGAATTCAAAACAATCTTATACAGATGTCTGTGTTTTTGTTTTGTGCTTTATCATTACAAAGCCATCTCCTGAAACAAAGGCGACTCATTTGCTTAAATCAAAATGGCATAAGCCTGCATCTATTCTGGCCTGGCCAAGGACCACTCATACCTAAGATACGTATCATGGCTGATATTTTTACCACAAATAGCCTTTCATTTAGCAATTCCATTAAGTGTCTTTCATCAATTCCTTGTGTGGCTGTACAAGATTTATTTCTTCCAACCTGGAAACGGAATCTAAAGTAAAGTGATTCGGAAGCATGTCTGTTTTATCAATTTGTTCTTGCATTTCAGCACTTTGAAATTAAAATGCGACATCCAATCTTCAAGCAGCCTTTCTTGTTATAGCTTACATCACACGCTAATTAGCATACCAGGCCACTCGGCTTCAGTTTCACAAAAGTTCTGTTGGATCTTGTTTTAGAGATTGAGAGTCTAATTTCACTGGATTTCTCTTGCGATTGTTTTTACACTTGCGGTATAATTTACAGCATCAGTCAGTGCTAATGAATGCTGCTTGGTTTGTTGGGTTGTTTGGTTATAAAGCATTGTTGTACCACCTGACATTATAGCAAAGTATATCATCTTACACAACATTTTCAATTTCTTGAACATCTTTGACTTGAATTTGTATAAATTTTTATGGGAAATAATACAAAATCATCTTGAAAAAAAATCTACTTTTTTATTCTTTTTTTTTTGGTTTGGTCAAAAATACCAAATATTCGATGCTAAAATTAAAACATTTGTCAAGAAATTGAAAATGTGAGAAAAAATACATATTTCAAGAAAGCAGAAAGAAAAGGGCAACCCACATGGAGGTATACTCACATACATGCAATTGCATTTGGAAATTTTGTCTGTTTTTCCTTTCAAAGTTTTGCCAAATTTCAGGATTTTTCTAAGGGGAATGAATAATGTGACGACCCTAACAATTACATGTTCTGGAGACATGAACCAAGGGGAAATCCGAGGTCACCCTTTGCACACAAAAAATCAAACATTAAAAAAAAGTGAAATTATAAAATCTAAAAACATTGTTTACTTTGTGAGTGGGAATTATTGGGCCAATAATTGCATCTTGCATTCATAAAATTTAAATGAATTTGTTTTAAAATTTAAATCTAAATTAATAACATTTATTTTTATACTTTTGATAATAGCATATTTTCTTATTGCAAAAAAGGGAGGGGAAACTAATGCCACTCTATAAGCAACAAAGCAAGGTTTTCTTCTTAAACAAAACAATTCAATATCAATGTGAATTCTAGGTTGGTCAAACAAAATCTGCTGATGATGAAGGTCCCTTGTTCAAATCCTGTAGGTCAACTTATGCCAATACCCTGAGTTTGAATCCAGTACATGGTATTGCTAGGGCAACAAGATTAGACTCCGCCACATGAGAAACAACAATTTCAGCCTACACCACATGGTTGGTGGGTTCCAAGGTTCAAATCCACAGTATGTACTTCCTTGACAAAAATATCTTTTTTTCCTTTAAAAATCCATTTACTACATTAGCATGATCAGAGTTGTAAATGTTGTGTTCAACATCTATTAGCTGACCCAAATGGAAAAAAGCTTTAAATGCAATTAGATTACAATCATGTGAAACTTTAAAACCTGAATAATTGGCTTATAAGCTTATACCCAAGACACAGACAACTAAGAGACTTTGTACAAACTAGTTGCCGACTAGGCGAAAGACCACTTGCAACAAACAGATCTTCTACTAATGGAGCTGAGTAAGCAGTAAAAAGAAATTCACTCGATACCCTGGACAAAATCAGCAATGCAAGTTACTTTTGCAAGCAACAACAATAAGTTTGATCTAGATACATTGCTAATGACAAGCCATATTTGTCCCAACTCTAGTACTTAAGGCAAATCAAAACACTGTCCCATTTGCATGTCAAGTAACTCTCAGCTCAAACGCATTGCATTTATTTGCTCCTTGCGCTAAGGAGGTACAGCAAGCAACATTAAGTACACTCCTTAAAATGTGACCAGGATGTCTAAAGGCATACTGAAAATTATAAGATGGTCAGCCGCTATGGTCATCAGAACTTTGACATGATTATATATTTATGGGTACTAATACGTACTTGTGCGCCCGCTTGTGCAGTTTGTGGGACACCATTACCGATGTAATTACAATTACCTGCGGAAAGCACTATGTAGAAACCTACTGATCAGTTATTACCTATCAGGTACTGTATCACACAACTAAGTGTATCATAAAGGCTGATTTGACTTGACTAAATTTAAGTGAATAATCCCTACACAAAGGGCAGATGGAAGGTATAGAAAAACAAATAAAAGCTAAACTGCAAATGCCACCTTGAAGAAATATTAAATCGATCACTAATGTTGACAAAGTTTCTTTCCATTACCAGTAAAATGACACTCACCGATACCTTTGGTCGGCTACATTACGGCAGTCTCAGGCAACAAATTCACCACCAGTTTCACAAAATGTGCACTGAATTTGAAAATGATTCTTCTGCGGTACCTGATTTACTTGAATTCAAGATGTTAACCAACCTCTGGGTCCCCCTAATGCAATGTCATTTCAGATTCACTATGCATAAATGTGTGCATCTATAGCCATACTTAGAGACAAACTGTTCCCACTATCGGGGCCTGTTAATGATGTATTCACCAAATGGCCCATTTTTACTGAAGTTGAATTCGCAATATTTGCACAATGGTTCATTACATAATTCCTGTGATTGCATAGTTCTACGCCTATAACCTTAACAGTATACGTGCCTCAATACCTTCAATGGTCCCTCATCCTTTGCCAGACACCTGCTTTACAAGACCATAGGAAACATGCTACATTACCAACTTCAACATCAACTAAACATCTTCAAACCACAAGCGACCCACTTAGGAGTCTCAAAGTCATTAAGCAAAGTTGTTGAGTGTTTCAATCTGAGGCATAACACATTGGAAGCACATACTGTGTCTAAGTGAGGCCCAGGAAAGCCACCATCCAGATGGTCACTAGGGAATTCAGGAAGCATCAAGCCCTTATAAATGGCCCTACGTATACGTGTGCATCAGACAAGGCAGGTCCCTCAGGGGGTCGTCGTATCAAACGCCATCATCAAGAGTGACAAACCTAACAAGCCATTATGTTCCAGCCATGTTTCTGCGCATTCTTAGCATTCAAATCATTTGCTGTTAAGATGGTTTTGAACAACAGTTTCATGTTTGGTTTAAATTACTGCATATGACAATAACAAATCCCTGATGTACCTGAAAGCAGTTGCAGCAAGTTTACACTGGAATCAACTTCTATTCAACATTCGCAACCTTCAATTGGTTTTTGTGTTAAAAGTAGATAACTCTACAAATTTGTGGAGCAAAGCTATTATAAATGTCACAGTTTGGTGTGTTCAAGTAGCAAATGATGACCACCCCCTGAAGGCAAGTCAAATGCTTCCAAACAAGAGCATCGCAACAAGCAAATAGTACTATATATAAAGCAATGTTTCCCAATAGCAAACCCTTTGCAGCAAAAAAGGCATAAATGTATATAATAAGCGTCTCCCAAAGGCATATCATTCCGTTTATTTTATATAAAGACTTCTAAAATGACCACAAAGAAAACATGTTGGTGCTTTAAATTGTGGGATTCATTTAAAAATTAGTACATTCTTTCAGTGCTGCAGCCAAAATTATCCCAGCGACTGGTAGAAACCCTGACAAACAATAGGGGCTTCTTATTTTGTCAAGAGTCACTTTGAGTTTTACTTTTTAGTTTATTTATTTTGTTTCCCCTTTTTCCTTAACCGAAGTTCCACAAAAGATGGAAGCATACTATTAGAAGGGCTATTATAACACGAACCATTTTACTATGCAAGGGCTAAAATGGACAAGATGGGATGTGGGACTTTATTCTTTACGCAACCTATGCAAAGCTGGACAAATCTCATTAAAAATAACAATAATTGTAGATTAATATCCACAATTATAACATCTCCCTGTTTATCTTGCTTGCTTCTAAATAATGGTCCACTTTCAACAACAACAATAAAATAAATAATACAAATCATCTCTATTTTGTGATAACATCAAAACCGGTTATAACATTATAGATCCTGACAGTGTCTGCTATGCATTATGTATAAGGAAGTCGTATTCGTTCTTGGCACACCTTATTAGTGATTTGAGGAGTACAAAACTGTCCTGAACCTAGACGTCTAAACATGGACTATCAATGCCTAATTGAATATTCCAGATTGAAGTATGTTTTGTAACTTTTAAATCTCTGTGTGTATCTGTGGGATGAGATCCTCATTTGTCAAAAGCGAACAAATTAGAAAATTCCAATTTATGCTATATGTAGTAAATTTTGTACGGATTTGAAGTGTTAAAAGTGATAAACACTTCTCTGATTCTGTCATTGATGTGATATGTCAAATTTGTACAGTGAACAACGTCTCTCTTGTACAATTGCCTGAATGTCAGAACTGGATGGTTTTTAGCTGATAGAGGAAATAGAGGAATATAAATTGTATATAAAATTCCCTTAAAAGGGCAAACTGACCTCTCTACCAAATATGTCAAATAGTAACTATCTCTGTTGAATTTGTGCTATTTGTGCAGTCTAAATTTGACAATTATAATTTTCTGAAGTCAAAATTTGATTATTTTTTGTCAAAAAAAAAAAAAAAAAACAAACAAACATAAATTTAGTTTACCTATTGATTTGAGATCAAGTCCCAAATGGTGCCAGTTTTTCTGGTCGTATATAATCCACTTAATTTTGTCATTATCCGACTGAGAGATGGCAATAAAGAATGCCGATTCCATCTTAGTTAGCCCTGTGATCAAATAACAGTTATTTCACTAAAAATCATCACTCTCATCGCATAGCTAAAATGCATTCCAGAGGTAGGCAGTCTCACACATGCATTCTTTAATTGAGGCAAAATATATGCACAACAACATTACTGTTCTCTTCTTCTTGCAGGAACTTAATGCAAATCTAACCCCTCCATCCCAAAAATCAAATTGAAATCAAAATTGAGTAGTTTTCTGTGATGATTCAAAATTTTAGTTAAAATTATTTTGGAAAAAAATCACATATTTGATGCTGTATCTTACTCATTAAATTACAATGGTGTTTTAGACCAGTTGTTAATGATATTGATCTTTTTGTTGGAATTTTGAATAAAAAAATTCTGTGAGATTACCTACTCCCCCTGCAAAATGACTTTTGGTTATTATTCACTTAATACTATGGAAGACATATGGTCAGCCTGATTAATAATCACCAGAAAAAATCCAACTTTCATATTAAAAAAATCAACATATCAATGACAAAATACAAACGAATTAACGACAGATAAATGCAGCGTATGACGCATGACGATTGACGACACCAGACGTAAGTTTCCAAGGAGTACTAACGTACGGCTGAAGACGACCATGCAAAAAAGGTCTGTAATGTGCATGCAGGTATATTCTTTCCATGGATGATGTACTTTCTACCAGTGAAGAATTTTGGCATTGACATGTTCAAATGGCATGCAAAAGTGGCCATGGACAATCTTTTAGTGGTTTTGGCTAGTTAAATGCATTCTCTTTTATGTATACTATAACTACTGTGGTGTTGTTACTTTCTCTGTCGTATGATCTCATTTCTTTCTGGTGGTGATAATGTGTTTAATTTGGTGCAAACTTGATGCTTGATGCTACCTCATCATCATCATCTGGTTCGTTTTACAAAATAAAAAAAAATAAAATGAAAAAAAGATCAACAAGTTCGTCACAAGTCATCACATCAAAGTTCAGGGTTTTTTCTCTCATGTACAAACAGCATGCAAGTGTATATGCATTTTGAAACCATCAAAATAGAAAGCAGTGCACATATTGATAGGATGTAGAAGAAAGAAAGTTTTTTTTGTTTCACTTTTTTGTAAGAGGACATTTAATTATTTTATTGATAGAATTGCATTTCTGTATAAAAAGGGTGAGAAAACAGAGGTTGCTAAAACCCTTTTTATAATTACTATATACAGCTAGCAAGGGCATTATCATGTTCAAGGATGGGTCACATGCAATTTTTGTTTACTTTTAAATAATTACATCTAATAGACTAATTGAAACAGAATTAATTCAGAAAGGACAGATCATAGCCAATATAGGCTGGGAAGATACATAGAAAGACAATTCTTAAAAAGGAAACATTTTTCTGACATTTGTAGGGAACATAAATCTAAAATTTATATTTAATTAGTTTTTAATTACTGTGACTGTTTGCATAACATATTCAGAGTTCGTTGTATTTGTTCAGTGGACCCTTTCTCCCCTATTTCAACTTCAATTAATAACATGCCTGTACTTATTTCTACTAAAATCCAGCAATCCATTAGTGTTTCTAGATCTAATTTTAGTGTTTCTAGATCTAATCAAGGTAAAAACCAATCTCATTAATTTCATCTTGAAAATCAACACAGTGCTCAGTCTCTTTTGCTACAAACTATGCAAATTTATCCACACCCAGTTTGGTGCTCCACCATATTCACATCTGAACCGACGTACATTTTGCGGCCGAGCCAAAAATAGCAACATAAACTCGGCCACCTAAAATCTAAGAATAAAAACAAACAAAATGATGCTTTTGAGTGTTGTTCAAGTCTCAGTGCACAGCATGCTTCCTAAAGAATGCGGCAACAATTGGAATGTACTCATGTACAAATAAAACTGCTAGCAATCCACAATCCGTTCAATTAGTGCATCAAATACGCTGAGATGCAATATTGCAAAATACTAGATACCATATTGAGCAGGCAGATACGAAATAAATATAGAAAATTAAAATAAAAACATACTGCAAAAGGGATATTCAAAGCCCGTCACCCCAAACAAAAATGTCATAGTTATAAACCAGTTTCATCTAGAATGAAAATTATTATACACTTCATGTAACAGTGGACATTAAATAAAATCACTTGCATTTTCCATTTAAAAAAAAGAGTGTCAACTATATGGGAGGATAATATCGAACTAAAACAGGATCAATTAACTTGGTGAGCAATAATAATGTGATCTGATAAACAATGCAAGATGTGTTCCAATCATAACATGTCAGACAAGTATAACATAACCACATGTGCATGTTGCTAATACACACTGTATTGGTGGACCCATTCACAAGCAAGCAAAACTGACGGGAGGAATTTTGAGAAAAAATGATACGGATGCTAATGCCATCCCAGCCGTTCCGGGGTGGCGCTTTGCATACGTCTTTTTTTCTTTTTTTGTTTTCTTTTGTTTTTAGTCATATTTACAAGGAAAAAAGCCCTCAAATTTGCTATAATATGCTTTAACATACTACAAAATACCGCAAGCAAAAAAAAGTACCAACCAAATAAATCAAACTCATTTGCAGATACCAAACAATTCAGTAAATATGCCTTGGAGAAAGGAGTTAGGGAAAACTATTTACATTCATTTTGTTTTGTTTCATGTAATGATTTCATTGTCGCATGCAGCAGTAACAGAATAATAAATATAGTAGCTATTGTTGCCTGGGGATGCCCATGTAGAGCCTTTTTAAAGGAAAATGTTGTTTGTATTGGGGACAAATGGGGGTATATTTCATATTTTTGTAACCAAGAAATTATTCAAAGTAAACCTTTCTGCAACTTTTCATTGCAATTTATAACAAAGGCCAAAGTGCAATTGCACAAAGCTAGAGAACGATGCTTATCTTTATAAAAAAATAAAGTAGTTGTAAAAATGCAACTGACTAGGGAATTAAAAATTGGATTCATGATACGATGCTTGTCTAATGCACTCACTCACTGGGTATTAAATTGGATGCATTGCATGGTATGCTGATATGGCGCCAACTTACCCCTCACCTATAAGAGGACCCATTCTAGTGCTTAACACTCGGTATTTGTGCGAGAAAGTCTTTGTGGGTTTTATTCTCATAGACTCATTCTCATTCTTGGGATCTCAAAACCTTCTGGTAGAATAAGAAATTCAAAAGCAAAAATGGAAGAACTTTGTTCTCTAGGGACTCTATGGAGACATTTGGGGGTTTGTTCCATTGAGATGAACAGAGATTTGACAGTAGTAATGAAGTCTGCCGAAATATGGCTGTCAGGAAGTCTGATTGGTTCAATTCAAATAATCACCAGGCTCTCATTGGTCAGATTAGTTTTGACTACCATAAGTGCATAGAGAACAAATTTTCAATACACAATCATTAAATGGATTTCAAAAATATAACAACTTCAAAATTCTTATCTTTGTACCATTTCCATGAATAGTTGCAAATTCCACTTTACATAGCAGAAATGTAGGTACATTTAAAACATGATGCACAAACATGACTCGATCGTTTCCTCAATAGATGCACAAAATGAGACCAAAAACCCATCAATGATACAAAAAATGCTTAATGCCAAAATGTGATGATTATTATGGGATGGAACGTGTGAATATGAACAGCCAATAGAGGGCAGCAGACTTCAATACTCATTTGGAAACGGTTAAAGTGACGTATTTCAACATAAGAGCACGTCAAAAAATATACTTTCTTGATTTTATTCATATCATGCAAGCTGTTAAAATACATCACCCCAACCATTCACACAGAATAGCAATAGAAGAGAAAAAATACTTGTCGGAAAAAAGAGAGGAATAGTGTTCCTACATAGAAGAAGATTCAGATAGTAGAGATAGAAAGAGATAGATTTGCTAGGTTACTATTGATAGTAAATTCTTACGAAACGACATGCACCTCAATTTTTCGCCCCTCAACAATAGAGCCGTTCAATTTCTCTCGTGCCCTGTCTGCGTCCGAATTATTTTGGAAAGTTACAAAACCGAATCCCTGCATGCATGGGAAAAAAATAAATAAAAACAGAACATGCAACACGATTAAAATTCCATGCATAATATACAAGGTATTCAACACATTTTTGTTTGATTTTTGGTTATGATAAGTCATTAGCAAGAGGAACAAAATATGATGATAAAGTGTGTGCGGATGCATTGGTCTGTTTAGTTATTAATCTTTTGGTGGAAAGAAGACGTGCACTCGGCCAGATGAATGGTTCTGCAGAGGGCTGACACTCCTGTTTTTAAAAGTGTTGGTTATTTGATCTAACAATGTTATCAATGGTAGACAGTATGACATAGCATTATGAGGAGAGAAAACATAGTCTTTTTGGTCAATCATAGACAAACAAAAATGGTATTTCATTTATGTTAAATTTGTTATTTATAGCTGGATTGATTTATCATTTCTTTCTTGATGAGGAAGAGAGTTAGCATTGTGTATAAAGATGAAGCGTTCATTGTGCACTACTGCTGAAGGCAAAATATAACAATGACAGACAGACAGACCACAAGTCACACATCTGCCTGAAAAATGAGGAGGAAAGTTATGACATCATTCATGTCCCAAGGCATGATGGGAGAGGTAAATCTTTAGTAAAATGTGCGAGTTATGATGCATTCTTGGACAGTAAACGAGCAGATGTTATGCATGGTGGATCCCACAAACATGTCTGGGGAATTTCCTCTGCTAGGCATTATGGGTAATGGGAAATGTATGAACAAAAATGACATGCTAAATTGTATTCCTTGTTTTGGTTTCTTATTTCTTTTGAATTTGACAAAAGATTGTCTTGTCAAATTATGAAGTGGATAAAATGTGCTAAAGACTCTTCAATAGAATGGTGACTTGAATCTGGTGGTTTTTAATGAGGCTGTTAATCAAGTAATTAATCACACGCATATGTATAAGTAGATAGATATATAGATTGTGTTAATTGCCTTCAATATATCCAGCACTGTTTGTATTTATAAAAACACCTTCCGTTTAATGTTAAAAAAGCATTTCAAAATATATCAAATTTTGCAGTGATTACAAAATTGATCCTTGCCAATCACTTAGTACCAAACATCAACACCAAAATGAGACAGTAAGTCCCATGTGCTCTTTCTCTTATTAACATGCATCCATGTGAATTAGGATATTCCAGTAGACATCCATACACCCCTGTGGAAGACATGACCTTAATCTTCCACACAGAGGGTGTATATTTCAAATGGAGTCACCCATTGAGGTAACCCCCATTTGAAATTCACACTGTCTGTGTGGAAGATTAAGGTCATGCCTTTCATAGAGGGTGTATGGATTTCATCCAGAACACCCAATTGTGCATTTATCATGTCACACACAAGTGTATCAACGAACACAAGATTTGTTACACTCATAAACGATTCAACATTTTATATGAGTAATGACAATTTCAAATTTGAATGTTTCATGGATGGTAATTAGAATTGTTAGAGATTGGCAAAATGGTGTATGAACACATTTTGTTGACAACAGGCAGTCAATGTTAAAGGCAATTCAATCCATATTTTGAATGGAGAAGAAGCACAAGCAATGCACATAGAATATCATCATAGAAATATACATAAAATAACACATATTTATATTACATAATAAAGTAATAGAATCTTCCTTCTTAAATCAATATGCATGGATGGATTTCTTCAAATATCACACAGAATGTTTTTGTTAAATCAAAAGAAATTACATTCAGATGTATATTTATATGGCTGAGAACCTGGAAAGAGCTAATGTTGTTTTGTCATATAAGATTTCAAAACACGCACAAATATTCTGCCAAAATGCGGACATAAATTGAGAACAATTTAACATGCACAAAAGGTGTAATGGCAGATTTATAAATGTGTCTGTTCAAGACACCCCCTATGAAGCCAACAATTGAGGGTTCAGTGCGCAACACTTTATTATAAAATCTTCAAAATCAACCAATTTTGGGATATTCAACGCCAATTTTAGTCACCCCATTAACTTCCAGTACTGGATGAAAGCTAGAAGATGACAATCTTCATCCAGGATCAAGTTGGCCTGCTTTTGCGTATAGTGACTGCTAGTGCTATAAGCTGACTCTTGAGGGAATGGTAGCCATAAGTGCTAGCTTTGGGCAGATCTTGCACACAAATGATTCAAAATTTCAAGTCTGTTAAGTACTTTGTGCTACATTGGAGCAGGTTGATGCCATTTCTGCATGAAGTTCAACAAGAGAAAATTTGAGAAATTTTGCTTAATTGGTTTCTTCTTTCTTTTTTTTTTTCAAATAAGTTTACCATTTCATGCCATCGACAGAAGGAAGATTCTATTCCAAACATATTCATCAATATCAATTTATATTCAGAAAGTAATATTTAATTTGAACTTATCATTTATACATTTTTATAAAAAACAACTTTATACTTGCAATCCTAATTCATTAAAATACTCAATTTACTCAATGTGGCAACAGACAACAAACAACAAGCACAAAATGCGATGCTTCTCAAATAAACGAACAGGTCAAAAGAAAACAAAATAATCAAAAGACTTTAAAACTAGCCCTTGGGTTTTGAAGCTGATTATCAAACGCAATGCAAGAAGTTAATTTTTTGTTTGTTTAAGTAACTCAAACACGTACGATACCACAAGGCACTTTAGATAATTCTTACTTTCATCTCTTCTTTAGGTTATGGCATTCTCTTAGAATATTAAATACAAGCAGGCAACACACCACACATTAAAATCTTGGAGTCATGAACTGACTCTGGGGTCATTTTCATGCTTCACACGGCAAATATCATATCTCTTATGAAATCATACTATGAACAAAACCTGACGTGCCATAACACACAACATTACATGCTGGTTAAGAATGTTTCAAACAGTCAGGATTCAAATTTGGGGCACATATGGGTATGCAGAGTTCACTACCTGACTACCTGTGTTGCAAAAACATTATTTTTTCTGGGTGTGCTGTATTTAAAATGCTTAATTCAGAGTCCTTTATATTATCATGTATACTTATCACCATAATGTCATTAACTAACATTTACACAAGTCTTGAAATGCTAAATGTTGATAGTTGTTAAAATCATGATTCAATTCTACATTTCTTTTATAAAATTATGTTTCAAAATGCATAGATAAGCTTAAACTTTAGGGCCAATCATTCTTATAGTAACTTTAGAATAATCTATTATTTATCTTAGTGTAAATGATTTATCCACTTACTATTTATTTTATATTATGATACATAATTTTATATAAACTGAATACCTTTTACTCTGATAGTTTAATAATTTCCCTTATTAGAACTAATCTGATCATTATGTTTATTTTAAAATATTACTTAGCCTTATTATATGTAATAAATTATATTAGTAATAATGTTGATAAGTACTTAATTTAAGCCAAACTGTCAATCCAAACAATGTTCTAACATCATATCTGATTGGTTTGTGTTTCATTTTTCTTTGCAAACTGTGCATGCAATAACCAATGAGAGAAATGCTACTTTACAATTACTTAATATGACAGTTTAGCTTTGTACTCAACAAATTATTGTATCCTTAAAACTTTTGGTCAGTAAACAAGATGTTATTTTTTCCTGATCTTAAGCACAATTCTATTTTGAGAAACTGAAAATATGTTTTCTGATTACTTTAAAAGGGTATTCAAACTTGCCTCACCCTGAACATACTGAATAATGGAGGTAAGAACTTTCACAGGAAGAGCCTTCAGTATGTTGAAATTATGTTGAAGGCAGAAATGGTTTATTATAGATCAAAATTATTTCCACTTTAGTGCACTATTTCCTGCCAAAATCACTGTCAAAACATTCCCATGAATTGACCCTATACTATGATCAGCTCAGAATACGCAGAATTATTCCATTTTTGTTACTGAGCACATCAAAGGTCCAGTCTGTGTGCATCAGTCACACAGGCAATACGCAATTCACATAGTTGCTGCTACGCATAGTGGTGTGTAGGCCATTCTATATCAACCCAAGATGTCATGAGTTCTGCCTATTACGAGCTGATCATAGTATAGTAGTTTACAGCGAGCTAGCAAAGAAAATATCTTGCACTAATTCCAAGATCAGGATAAATAAACACTTGATATGACCAGGCTAACATAAAGAAAATACTAACTATTTTCAAAGGAAGACAAAAAAGTTGTAATAATACTAGGATGTAGTGTTAGGGGAGTTGCTCAGGAAAGCACCAGCCTCAAGACCTGATGGGTGTACACACTGACTGTTCAGTTTAGATCAATCTGGACTGAGCCAATCCAATTCAACCTGATGTGAAGCAATCCAGACCAGATACTAGAAGTGAGCAATGTGCGATGTGCACCATACACTACATGTTCATATAGCATGTACACACAATATTACCTAATCCGGCTCTGGATTGGATCCAAGTATTATGCACTGTGAAAAATGCAGGGGCACAAAGATGCAGATTGATCTATATCTATCAGTACCATGTATACACCCCATAGTCTATGACTCCTATATGATTCTGAGTCTACTTGACTTCCCCATTGCTGGTAGAATAAGAGCAAGCATTAGGATCAGGCTGTGTTTCTGATTACAGGAGGTATTACTGTGAGAGGTGCAAAAATGTAGAAACTATAAGCTGCTGATGCTTGTTTTCAATGCCCCTGATCAATGTATCCATTGAAGAAATCTCATTTCTATTTTTAAAGCTATTGGCTCTTGATTAGCTCATTTTCTCTTTGTTTACGACATATTTTGTTCTCTAGTAACTCTCTTCTTAGCACTTTTCTGTCCATGATTGGAATCAAGTTACATGACCCAATGGTAAGTAACTGACTCTTCATGCCAGATAATTTCAGAAGTTGACAAAGTAACTTTCATTTCAGTCAAGACAAGTCCAGATATCAGCTTGTATACTATACGTCCGAATGTCTTGCTGCAGTTGAGAGTCATTTAGGACAACGTTTTGGTTATTTAAGCTTACCCACCCAAAAACAAAATGCATCCAACACAAGAGAAACATGCCATGTTTTAAAAGTTTTCAGACAACAGATGTCGGTAATATCTAAGCATGCAATTTCCAAGAACAACTGGCAGCCATGTCAAGTCCTACATTATTGCACTCCACATAGGTTTGTGTGGATAGGATGAGTATAGAGCAGGACATGTGAATGTCTTTAGCATATGTTTGTTTGGTCATAGGATGGATCTGCATGATTTCCATAGCTATTATTACTATTATTTTTTGCATTATGAAGTTTTCTGATCTATATTTTGATCAAGCATTGATAAATCAGCACTTAGTCATGATGTCAGATGAGATGGGAACAAAAATTGATAACAGGAGGGGGTTCCTCTCAAACAAAACAACTCCAGAGTTGATATCATACTTGAATTTGTGAGTAGTGTAATGGTAGCTTTTTGTGTGACAAGATCAACTGAACAAAAAATAATTTCACTTCTTTGAAATTTTGATTGTTTTCCCCCACTGTGTTCAAGCCACTAAAAATAGTTGATCAAATCTCCCAAATGTAGGCTATTCAATCAATATGTCTACCTGTTCTACTCATGTGAGAGGGGAGTTCAGGTATCAACTCACATAGGCCTACTGCCAGTATAATGTATGAGCTATTAAATACCCAAACATCCCTGTTACTTAAGTGGAATAGGCAGGCATATTGATTGAACAGCCTATAGATAATTAAATCTTCAAATCATTACTTTTCTGGAGGATTGTTAACTTGAGAGGATGTTGTTATAAGTTGTTAGCAAGTATTGTTTTAAATTTTAATAACCACTTGAACGGCTCATCAGAGAGATTGTTTCGGAACTTAATAATTGAGGATAGAAGTAGAAGAATAAATAAATAACACTAATTATGTACTCAGTCATATCAATTATAAATAAATACATAGCTGTTTTTCAAGTCTATTATTTCATGTTTTTCTTTCATTATCATGCAGCATCAGCTTCAAAACTCATTCAGGGCTTCATTCAAATGCAAACACAGACTATTATATTCTTAGTTCATTCTATCATGCAGAGTTCATTATAGAACACAGGATAAGTTCAAAAGGGTGGGCAATATTAAAATGAATCTGTAGTGAAAATGTATCAAATTTGGCTTTTTCCCGTTTTTACAAAAACATGAATATATTCATGTGAATGCTTAGTATAAGAACTATTGTTACAAACAGTAATTTTTAAAGGGTGTGGACTTTGATCTGAACTCTGCCTCCAAGTATGAGAATATAATAGTTTGGTAGAAAACCGTGATAACCTCATCTGTCAAAGGCAAGTAGCAGCAATGCTACTGTACTACAAAGTGCTTAGAATATGAACTGTCAATTAGGAATTGGGATAACTTCAATCCACCAATGCACGGTTCATCCCTATCTTTGATGTTCATACACACACATAAAGGATAACTCTGGATTCTAGTCTTTCAAGATGAGGTTATCACAGCTGATTATCATTCAAGTCTGGGTTTAATCATCATCATCATCGGCATCGGCATCCTCCATGCTATAATGTCTAGTAACTCAAAAACTCTGTCTTCAAACACTCATACATGCGCTTGCAAGTATGCGCTTGCACAAACTAATGATTTTCATTGCTGGTGCCGAGAATCGACTCCGCAAATGTCCCGCGCCATTCTCAGTATCTCTTATTTACTTTCCGAGTTTTATCGGGTTAAACAAATTGATATAATATCGAGTCTGTCTGCAATATAACATGCTTTAAAGTGAACTTGCGATAAAAGGTGTACTATTATAGTAATGAAGGAGAGTGTAGTTATTGGATCACTGTGAAGGTATCATAAGGACAGAGAAAAGGCCAGGGCAATGCCACCTGAAATCCATACACCCCCTATGGAAGGCATGATGTTTATCTCCCACCAGCAGGTCTCAAATTCAAATGGAGTCACCCATTCAGGTAACCCAATTTGCAATTCACACTCCCTGTGTGGAAGATTATGGTCATATCTTCCATACAGGGTGTATGGATTTCAACTGGAATAGTCCAATTACAGTGACAGTGAGCAAAGTTGGTCCTTCAATGGCACAAAAGTTGATCTGATTTGCACTTGTTCCAGAAGTATATGCTATCATGTGAACCCCCTCCCATAACCGGCCTGTTGAAGAGGCCTCTTGCAACAAAATTCACTTCATGAATATTCATCATACTTTCCTTTGGCCATTATGTCATATTCACATCATGTTACATTCATGGAAGAAGGTTGTATGACCCATGTAATAATTGAAAGCATATACTGTCTTCTTTTACAGTTTCAGTTATTTTTCTCATGGGTTACATCCTTTTTGCATAAAGTTCACAATATGATGCAGCACAAGGCAAAGAATGTATATATACTAATAAACAAGTGAATTCAAAATATGTCATTCTGCCATAATAAGACACAAGTCTGCTAGAGACGGTTGTCTAGATTTAACTGGCTTGTGTAAATGCCAAGCTCTTTGTGAAATTGTTTGGATTGAAAATGAAGATTCCAAGTTTTGTGTGGTTTCTGCACACAGGCGCCATTGTCAAATAAGCACTGTTAAAATTATCTAAATAGGGCAAATAAATACCAATTTAATGCGATTTGTCACAATACAGAATGACACTTTTTCTGTTTATATGCCATTTAATATCATTTTGATGAGCACATTTTAAATTCTTAATGCCACTTAAATTAACTGATTTGTTTTGAAGGCATGATATTAATCTCCTTACAAATTCCAATAACGTTCAAAGTTTCATACTCCTGATCCAGCTATTCTAGTTTGAAATTCATACACCCAATATCGAAGACATAACCTTAATTTCCTACACAGGGAGTGTGAATTTCAAATGGGAGTCACTCATTCAGGTAATTAATGTCATGTCTTCAACAGGGGGTGTATAGATTCAGACTGGGATAGCCCAATAGAAATAGCAACTTCAAAATTCATGTTGATATACTTTCCATTGATATACATTGTTTGTCATTTCTGTTAAGATAAACATGAATTTGAATAATTTTGCAAAAATCTTGAATCTTTCATCAATTTGTTGTATAATAAAGACCCCTGGAGCGCTAAATGTTGCAGTGCTTGGTGACAGAGTTTTAGTGTTACTAGGTTAAATTTTACCTCCAGCTTAAAAATTCATGATCAAATACCAAAATAACAATAGCATAAAATCAGGAATGTTTTATTTTACATGCTTTTAAATTTTCATCTTCCTTTTTGAATATAAATGGAGCTAATCAAATTGTATAGAGAATTATCACATTTTATAATCTGAAATTCAATTTGAAATAACCATAAATCAAGCTGGAGACAAAATTCAACTTGGTTAAAGAAATAAAATCACACGATGCAAGTCATCCACATGCACTGAAAAAAATGTTATTCATATCAAAATCAAATTAAATCATATCACAATGCACGTATCAATTCCATGCTGTGTCATGCACATCATATATCATATATCAATCATAATATTATCATCATATTCATATTTTATCACATTATTTATTATATTCTTCATTAATTTATGTTAATTTATGTTAATGACATGCCACAAAGACATGCATGCTTACCTTTGAACCTCTTTCATTGAATATAATTTCAACATCTAAAATAGGACCAAATGTCTGAAAAATAAACCAAAGAAAATAAATAAGATTAATTCCAGTTCTTTGATTAGGAAATGAATACTTGCAACCAGTTTCAAACTACCATGAACATTGACATTACCCAAGACTGTACTTTTAAGCTTAAATAGTGCGCAAGCTTTGGTATCAATACTATCGTTTCATAGAATGCAATGTTTCATGCCATTTCTTCAGTAATTACCCCGTATGAAGCATCATTTGACTGTCACATCACAACACTTCTTATTAAAGATGGACATACTTTCTCTATAAAATGCCTTGGGACAAATACCAAATGAAATTTGTATTATTTTTTCTGAATAAATAATGCTTCAGGTGTGTTTCAACAAAGAAAACACATCTGTTGAAATTGGTGTCATTATTATTTGCTTTTAATCATCCTGGCTAATTTCCCAACGGCACTCTGGGTAATCAAAGGCTACAGTTAGCCTGAGTCCCTGATAAATGTACAAATATGAGCTCGATAACACTGTTTGTGGAAAGATCCATATAATTATTGATGCAGAAACTTAGTCTAATTATAAGGAATCCCATCTTGCTATTTATACTTCATTGCAAACTTGATTGAGCATGAAGCCAGTCATAATTACAGAACCAATTAAACTTCTTACGATAACTTTATAGCATCAAGCATTGACCAAATATTCCTTGACATTAATATCACACAAAGTCTGAATTGCATAATCTATTTAATAAATTTGAATGAAGTTCTACTATCATTTTCTTATATTTAGGGGATAAAAGATAAAAGCCCTTCATACTACCAGGCCACAAAAACAACAAATTAAGTAAGTAAAAACAGGACAAACACAGCAAAAATTAAGAAGAAAATTTACCCCAAACAACTGTCTAAGGTCAGGATCCCTAAACCTGAATGGGATATTAGATACATGGAGCCTCTTAGGTGATTCGCCTGGTTTTGATGGTGCTGTGGCTACTACGGGTTGACCCGCTACTTCTGTGCCGGGTTGCTGTGCTTGTGAGGTTGGTGGTGTGTCACCCTGAAAGAGAACAACAAAATCATGAAATTAATTGATTAATCAATCTAAACAGTCTTTATAAATATAAATCAGTTCAGTAATCAACTTCACTGATCCACCTGCATACAAACCTAGTCACTACCTTGCTTGCATACTGTGTACTCACTTTCTCAATCATTAAATGCACTTAATAACATGACAAAATATGTACACTTGTTTGCAAGCAAATTGTTTAAATGGATGTACACAACACATTACAATATCTATAGCTGCACCATACCTGTTGTAACCTACATTTTGATCAATAAAATGTGACACACTTTGCTTTGTTTTGGTCAATTTTACATACATTGAGAACCTGCATTAAGAGGACAATATAATCTAGGACATTTTCTGACCTATTCCTGATTAGCTGTGAGCCACTCAATCTAGTTAATGAAAATGTGACTTTTAGAAATAAACTTGCTGCTTGCAGGTCACACTGTATCTTTGATGTGTATCTATATGAACCTAAATTACAAGCAGATGATCAAATTCCCTAACAAAGAAAAACATATCATCATGATCATTTCCATCAGTCACCTTTGACCTTTGTGATCGTATTTCACCCTAACAAAGAGGTTAAAGAACTGTTTCAAATGTAAGATATTTTAATCACTCACATACATTTAAAAATATTCAATAACTGATTTTCCCCCTTTTAATGGATGTAATTGGTATGTGGACATTTTACATTCAAATTTGCATGATGAGTGTATTCAAGTGAGGAGAAATGTAGATCAACTCTACATCCCTTCAAATAAGTACAAATAAGCCTAGTTTCCATTCAGCCAAATAGTAACCCTTTAACAGAAATAGTGCACACAAGTCTGGCCGGCTCATCTGCCTTTCATCAGCAGCAGAGTAGCAGACCAGACACAGCATGCAGCCAAATATGGTCAAGATTTTATCATCACAAAACAGGCATGGATCCTCTTCATCTTGCTCATTTGTCAACATCTTTTATCTATCGTTTCTAAGGGGGTACCTGAAGGTGACTCCTTTTGTACAGGATGCTAATGTATTAACATTGTGTAATGAACATATGTTCACAATTCTCATCCTTTAATGGTGTGCTTTGTTTAAGCTTATATGCAAAGTAACATCTATAGCTTGCACTTTCAATTCAGTTGTATGGATTAGCAAGTTTAAAAGACAAACCGTTTTTACATACCATCATTACTTTCCGCTTTATAATTATATCTCAATACAAAATGCTCAATTACAAGCTATTTGGAATAATTGGATGTGTACTTAAGGACACTGCAAATTTATGGAGCCTATAATTAGTTAAATCTCTGCTATAATGTGACAATAAAGTGAATGATGCATTGAGACAATTATGCATTTAAGTAATATTTGAACCTTAAACTAAATACTGTTTACAATTTCATCAAACTATATGTACTTTGTTAATCACATATGTATCTATTTTAGTTTCATCCTTTTAATTTTGACAACTGATGAGTATGTCAAATGCGATGTTTAGCCTCTTTCCATACAAAATCACCCTTAATTTATTGATTAAAGAGCGAACATCCGGTACTAACTGATCGCAAAAATCCTGCTCAATAAATCTTCATTTAAAATTCTATGCTCGGAGGGCATGTCTTGATTACAACAATAAACCATCTGGTCAGCATTATTACGAAGCTCTTCGTTTATCTTCCATGACATCGCAATGAAGGTATGTATATGTATGCGACAAATTGTGCAAATCTGAGACGCGTCCTGTCGTTAAATGTGGGTTTAATGAAAATGAACAGGGGGATTTGTTCTTTTCTATATTTCACAATGTATTATACAAAGTATTCATTATTAATAGTTATAAAGCATAAGCAATCATGCAATCTTTCATGGGGAAAGGCCAGCCAGCAAAAAAATAGGACATAATTAATTGTAATTGTTGTAAATAATCGTAATAACAATAATATATGAATTACACATATATGGAAATTGGCAGCCCCAGCATTCCTCAATAGCAAGCCAAAGGCCTGGATAGGTTGATCAACTCTAAATTGTCAGTAATCAACTTGGCCATGTCATTTAGTAATATTTGAACACAAAAAATCCTTTTAGTTTTACCATCCTATGGACTATTCAGCAGGAGGAAAATGGCGGATAACCTCGGGTCAATAAAATGACATGTTAAAAATGGCAAGCTTTCAGGGAAATTAGACTTGTCTTTATGCACCTGTCTCTGTGAGTGGTCTGTGTTCATTTGCAGCCAGTATGCTTGATGATTGGGATGAATGGAGAAACTAGGCCATCGAAAATGGGTCCTGTTGACTAGTATTGAATGTAGTCATTTATGGCGGCGATGTATGGGCATAATTTTGTGTTTTTATTGGTAAGGCTATGTTTGCAAATAGGCCTATGTGATGAAATTTTCTTCTGAACATTCTCTTTCTTAAATAAATTACCCACCAATGATGCACAATGAAACCAGATTGCTCATCCTTCTCCTTATTTTGTTATATAGTGTGCACCTGTCATTTGAGTGACTCAGGTGTACAAATCCCAATATAGAATGATATAGAGTACAAGGTCAGCTGAGACCCTGTCAATTACAACTAATATCCCAAGCCAACAGGGTCACTTAAAATGAAATATAGATAGGCGCCTGATCAATGTTCCGAAGATTGAATTTGAATCACAAGAGCGAGCAAGAGAGAGAATAGAGAGAAATTTGCTGTCATAGTGCATGTTAGTAACCATTGGTTACTGGTTCAAGCCTGGGCTCATACACCTGTTCCGAATTTTGATATGCCACAGGCTTTGTATTGTGATCATTTCGATCAGTGGTTCGTAACAAAGAAAGCGTGAGCCAGTTGACCTAGCAACGGTCATATTATAACGTGCAATATGAAAGCAAATAGAGAGAAAAAGAAATTAATAAAGACAGACACACAGACACCCCCCCCCCCCAGACAGACAGAGAAAGACTAATGATGTCCTGACACATTCACAAGAGATAGGAGTTAGAAATGGATGGTAAAGTGTCATAGTATAATGGACCATTTTGCCAGGACTAATTTTTCATAATTTTCTCCATTACATAATTCTTTGATCATTCCTACCTGACCTTACAACATGATTTCACCCTTCACTGACAACTCTTTCCCTACTTCACAAATTAACCCTGCCTTTACATGGCATACAAATCACGGTGTCTGGTCAACACTAGCCAACCCATTGTATTCTGCACATCATTACAGCCAGTTAGCACTCGGGTGTAACAAGACTACTGCCAGCTCGGCCGGCCAGCCGGTAAGCACTCAAGAGAAAAGCAAAGCTGCCTAGACACGCTCTGAATTCAAGTTATCTTGTTTTGCAAGTTGATGCTATATTTAAAACCCTTCTGTGATTCTAAATTTCTACTTTTTACGGTTTTAAAAATGGCTTCTTTGACAAAGCATTTTAGCTGAAACCTTGTTGTTGCAAAAAATTGCAGTTGCTATTAAAAGAAAGTTATGTTAAATTTAATATTTATGTCAAGTTTTTCAATTAAAATAAATGAAATAAGCTCAATCAAATTTAGATTTGCAACCAACATGTAGTCATCACTGAAAGGTCCCGGATTTCATTTCATTTATATATATATATGTCTGTGAATGCAATCATAAATACTCAAAATATACCAAGACATTCGCATAAATCCTCTACCCAAAGAAAATTAAACTTAACAATCCGACCAATATGTTTATATCATTACTGCTTGCGTAGGGGTATATATTTAATCACAATCACCGTAAGCCGTATCTTTCGTTACCAATGCACATGGACTTTATTAATAGTAGGGTCTATGATGCCAGTAAACAAAGTGAGTCATGTGAGCCAAAATCAAATGGAAATAAAATGCCCGTCTTATTTAAATGTCTAATTTTTACGTTATATGATGCTGAAAAACACACTGCAATCCGACTCAGTCATATGTTTATTTCTGTCTTCAAAAACAGTTCAAATATAAAACATATTTCATTTCATTTTGGTTCTATTTTGACAACCCATGTCACCGACATGTGTCTTATTGGTCTCAATCACATCACATATCATATCTGTTCCATTCTACTAATTAATTGAAATTCAATCGTACCAAGTTTTCTTTCCACAGGATCCAATTTGTTTATCATATTCAATTCAAATTTTGTTCAATTTCCTAAGCTTACTGCATGGTTGGGCCTCCAGGGAGATTGCGATATATTGCCTAGTAATTTCCATGCCTATACCAGTACTAGTACTATCCAGCCCGCCTGGTATATCGGAGACTTTGCTTGTAGTAGAGATGAAAGAAATGGATTATTACATACGATTGGTTTCCGACATGTTCTATTTTTTTGCTGTAAACATCAGGCTTTTCCTATCAGACAATTGTTAAGAAATTAATTTGAAATTGCAATTGCAAAGAGTTTTCCTGGTAGACCATGATGATTGAAACAGTTTTTCCAAGTTGGTTGATTGACAATTCCGGCATACTAAACTATTCTTCAACATAAAGAAATTCAAAACAAAAGTTAAATTTCAAATTTAAGAGCAATAAATTGTGTTTCACCACCCCACCCCCCATTCTCACCTAGGCTCCTTTGTATTAAGTTAAAGCTTGTGTTTATCACAAAACATGGTTTCCCTTATTATATTTTCTCTGCCAAGCATTTGATTTCATAACAGTAACTCTCAGTTATTTGCTTTTACTGCACATATCCCATAAGTCTCCTTATCGTAGCCACTTCAAATCAATGTGCAGTGCATTATGGGTCCTTGTCCATAACCACAAGAGGGACCCATCCTACAGTGCAGGTGGTGATGTGTGACTACTAATTTCCCATTTCTTTAGCCTGGCCAGTCTTGGCTTGTATGTGGATATTATTTCACCGTGTCAATGCATTACGGACAAGATCAATTGAACAGAATATAATTTCCTCTTGTCTCAGGAGTCCATGATTCTGATTTTCAATATCTCGGCTATATAAATGTCCTTGGCACAGAGCATGACAACAATATTAACGTTTTGGAAATCGAAGAAACAGAATCTGGACAGTCGGCTTTATCTGGAACTGTAAAAATATATGCAGCACTTGGGGCAAGGGAACCGTGAGTGGTTCTTGCATTGCTCTATACAGATGTAGCCTGTTTTAATGCAATAGAGAGGCCTGAATTGAAAATCATATGGCATTCTTTTAGACTTCATGGTATGCGTTTCGTTCCTATCAGTTTCCTTTCACAATTTATAGGTATGGTGCCGGTCAAAATAAACTTGACAAGATTCTTGGCGCCTCAAAATTATTTTGGTATTGCGAGAGTTATCTTAGGATTGTTAACTTTGCATGGTCCATTTCCATTAGTTCTCTCTTCATCTTTACATAATTTTCCAAATCTCAATGCTTGTATACATATTGCACATTGGAAGAACTTTTATCCATAGGGTATTTCAATCAATAACATGTCCAAGCCATAAAGTAACTTTTTAGAAGGAATGTCTCATGAAATAATGCAAAATTTGTTGTGACAAGCTCACTATTTCCTCGCAAAAAAAATTTGGGTTATTTAGTATGGACATTAGTAAGCGCGTCCGTTCCATTATAAAATCGTGATACATATATCAGGCTAAGTATCCTAAGGGATCACTTAACCTTTTAGTACCAAATCAAAGGAGGAGGAATATAAGACACAGACATGGACAAAAGGAATGCATCTATCCAGCCAATACAAGATTGAAATGACTCCAAGGAACCAATGTGCTACTGCACCCTCAAGCTCCTAACGATCCATCAGTTCTTGCGTGGTCAATTTTAGAATTTTAAATATTCTCTGCGGATACACTTGAGCTACTTCAGCAAACTAAATTATTGACTTTATCATTTTTGAAGCAGCAAAATTATGCTTAATTGCTTACGAGTTTCAAGGATTTTAATCAATTTTACATCAAGATGTTTTAAAAAGTAGGTCAACAACCTTGTAGAGGTTACATACACACCCAGAACACCCAACTGTAGGTGTGATGGGTGTGTACAACAACCATGTGTGTTGGGTGGGTGAAGCACCAGATCTAGCTTATCAAGACACTGATCTGTTGCGTGGTTAATTCACCCTTTTCAGAAAACCACATATTGTGATTGAATCCCTGGTAATGTATCATTCATGCTCACATCTATATCTTGCATGTTGAATCTGGTTGAATGGTGAAGTTGTGCGCATCAGTGATACATTATCAGGAATACAATTGCAAAGGCTTTCGGGATTTTCTGAAAATGTGAATCAGCATTCTACCTGTCATGTCAATACAAGACGTACTCAAGCCCCATGTTATGAACTCACTCACCAAATACACACCTAATATTCTGTGTGTTTTATAGACGTGGATGCGTATGTGGATGCTTTAGTTCTGTTACTGATCAAGCGGAATTAGGACACACACCCAAGTGTGAAGCCATTAGTTACTCATGAGGCTGATGATTGTGTGCATGTACAATAGGCAGGACTAGGTGAATGAACGTGAATATGGTACGCACAATTTCATGTGATTGCACTTTAACCAATCAGCACTCCTGAATGGCACCAAATTGATATCACAAGTTCACGTACACATTGTTCACATTCATTGACCTAGTGTTGTCTATTGTATCACACACCCCTTATTAACCCACCTGTACAGGTAACACACTTACTGGTTGTTGCGGTATTAATGTTGGTTGTGTACCTGCTGCACCTGGTTGGTCGCTGGGGGGTTGCGCTAGTGCAATTCCAGCTTGCTCTGCTGTTGGTTGAGGTTGACTATATACTGATTGCGCTTCTTGTGGCTGTGTGTACGCAGGCGGCGTCTCTGCTTGTGTGTGTGGGGGCTGCTGCCGCTGCTGCTGCCGCCGCCGCAGCTGCAGGGTTTGTTACGTATGCTTGATGCGAGGTAACCACAGGTTGGTATGCTGTTTCTATGCCATTCTGTGGGAATTGGTGTTGGTAGGCGGCCGCTGTAAGCTGGTGCTGTCCCGCCATCTGGACGGCTGGGTGCTGCAATCAACAAAAACAAACAAAATGATAATTAACATTTTTGTCAATTCATGTGATAATGCAAGTTTTGATGAAAACAATAATAGAATGAACAGTAATGTCCCTCGATTGCTCCAAGTGACAAGTGAGAAACTTGGGCACAGAGGGCGCTTGATATACATGTAATACATGTCAGGCTTGTGTATTCCTGATTGTAATCTGCATATATATATCCTGTTTAATGTACAAAGTTATTATGTATGCAAAGTTATTATATTTTCTCCATGAATCCGTTCAATAGGATGATGTAAATCCACAATGTAAGATATAAGCTTATCCCTTATCATAAGCTTATCCCCTATCCTACATGTATTTCTATATATCATCCAGGACTATCCCTATCACCATTCATCTCTTATTATAGGATATAAGATTTTCAAATGCTCTACATTTGACTAGAATAATACACCCTGGTAATGCTTAACCACATAAGCCATGTTTCTAATGCCATACAGAATAGAATTGATATTCAGGATAATTTGACACAATAATACTCTTATTCTTCTTAGAGTTGGACACCCTGTAGCACATCAAATCTCTAAGCCAAAGTCCTCCATGCCCACACATGTACAGTATCATCCCTACATCCACAAAAATTACTCCTTTACTTGAAATATCCTCTACCCGGCAGCTAAAATACACTTAAAAAATATAGGGCTAATCATCACGCGCATGCATCTACAATAGCACAAAAGGCTTAACTAGCGAAATATCTGTTACGGAATAAAATGAGAAGCCATTGAGTCGCGGTGTGGCATTTAAATAGAGCAAGGACGTTCACCGCCACAAATCTGTGTCAAGAAAGATTTTTTTCACCTGTATTTCATGATGGTGAATGGCTACAGCAAGCCTGGTTCTGTCGTTTATTTGAATTTTAAATTAGTCAGTGGCTCCTATAAGTGATGGATCAATATGCTACCATGACCACAGGGAGCTTGGAAATTAGACTTAATAGTATGGAACAAATCATTATTCTAATCATTGTTATTTCAGGATTGACAAGATTTTTGTCTCTGTTAAACTATAACAAATTGTAATGTTTTCATGACATTTATTCTAGACACATTCAATAGGCATTTACATATGTAGTATTGATGCTGACAATAAAGTTATATCTTCATTTATAGTTTGTAAACTTTCTAGACATTTTGGAAGCAAGATAATATTTACTAAGAAAACACAAACCCTACCACTAACAACATTTGAACTAAGCTTACCAATTTTACATTAAAAAAACAAACAACAATGTATTCAAAACAAATACTACATTTTGTATTATACTAATGATATCCTCTCTGTGTTAAATACCTAATTGCACAACTTAAGATTCAACATGGCCGACTCCATTTCACATTTCAAGGAAGTAAGTAACAGCTTATTGTCATGACAACATGACCTCTACAGCAACCCTAGCATGACCTCATACTGCGTTTTACCACTGACCTCAGATGTACTCACCACGCCTGCCATCTGTCCAACTCAATTCACACCATAATAACATCTATATAATTGCACAAAGAACTAGAACTAGATTTTCCACCAAGAACAATTATCATTGTGGTACATCATTCTTGTCTCTCTCTCTCTTTCATAATGATCAATTAATTGTAATTGACAATTCAATAGATAATCAAGCATTGGTGAGGAAAAATATCCTCCTGATTTATTCCACCACAATCTTTCCAAAATAAAGCTTCTAAAATTGTCCTCATTATTCCAGCCCATAAACAAATTTATCTCCAACACAACCAATTTTCCTCAAATAGGAAATATATGCACAATTTAAGATGATCATTAAACTTCCATCCATAAAAGCGATTGAAGTGTTATTTACCATGTTTACTAAAAAATAAACAAATTTACATAAGACATTCTCCCAAGTGTCGATAACCTTAGTTAACAAATGAAGCAGCATCAGGTATAGATACCAATAATGACATACCAGCAGCATTACTTTGCCATATCACACGGCAGGGGCCTGTTGGTATATCCCAGCGGTTTGTGCACTATGTTTATCGTTTACACTCGCATCCCAATTAATCTACTTTTACCGCTCACACCTGAGGAAACCTTAATGACATGGTCTGTGCTGATTGTTTAATTCTTCAAATACTGTGTATCTCTTGTGTACGACTATGGAGCAATGTACTACACACTAAAATATCCTGCAACAGACATGGTTCAAAACTTGACATGTTTGTACCCAATTAACAGAAATAACAGGTACATATGGTCATAAACACTCCCATTTCTAGTGTTATTTTGATGAAACATTTGAATTGAAAGCATCCATAAGGTTAGGAAATAGTTTGTGCAAACTGGCATAGGTATGGATATAAAGGTGTAAATGAGGAATAAAGAAATGAGGCGGCAGTGAAAAAAGTACTATGCTAAAATTAGCCATGATTGGCAACATGCATTACAAATGGTTGGAATGGCATGTGGTGCTATTAGGTGACAAATTAGCTCGTACTCGTTAGCATGGTTAGCTGTCTGTCCAGTAAAATCGCTTCATGTTACGCTGGATGCTGTGTGTTTGGCATCTTATTGTGAACCAGAGATGACGAGAAGAAAGAGAGAAATGGCTCTGAAGAAGGCTGCTCTGAACTTAAACTTTTTTGGAGGACTAGTAAATGAATGAATGATTTGAACACCGGAATACCAATTTGCACACTGCCGATCATGTTTGGAAGTTGAAACACAATTTGTGAACACATGAACACATTCTGGATAGTGAACAGTACAGAACATGTTTTGAACACCAGTGTTCAGACGCATCGGATGGGTCTGAAAATGTACACACAGGTGTTTACAAACAAATTGTTAATTTGAAAACAAAATTTTGAGTGTATATCATCGGCCTATACTTTTCATTGTTGTGAATGCATGCATCATTTGTATATGTTTGCATTTAATTTTTTTCTCTAGAATGAGTAATGTTTTCAAGGATCTAAATATTGCATGAGGCATATACTGCTCCTCACAGTAGAATAGCAAACTGAACAAAAAATAATAAATTTAATGATTCAATAGGACGTTTTTTAAATATGTATAAATTTAACAGGTTTTAGTATTTGCACAAACATGTACAAAATGCATCTTAGACTTTAAAAAGAAATCTTTTTTCAGTCTATGATTGCATTGCCCATATTCATCTTGCACATAAAGCAAATTGTGTGACTCTCAAAGCATTAGCCTTTTCAAATCATTTCAAAATGACATCTAGCCAGCATTTTATCCTTTGCTATAAGCATCTAAACAGCATACTTTGATCTAGAAGATGAAGTGCATTTGTCATCTGAAGTCAAGGGTACAACTAAATATAGAAGCCAACATCTTCCAAGAAATTTGTATAACCCCCTTGGCTAGGAACAGGAACTAGTTCTATACCCAATACAAAATGTTGAAGCATCCATGTTTTTGTTCTATATCCCTCAAAAATGCCCTGGAGGATTGTTGTCTCAGTAAATGCATTTATTATTACGATATCTCCTTTCGGCGTCAAAATTGTATTTTCTTTTTTGATGATTTGCGCTTAAGTAGACCCAAATCCAGGTGTTGTAAGTAGCTTAAAAAATATAAATTTACAAGAAATTTCAAATCACAGGAAAGGAGCTCTGAAATAAAACTTGACATTTTGGAATCATCGTTAAGAATCACATTTGTTTTCTTTGTGCAAACTTGTAAAGCATGAAATCAAAATACTGAATGGATTGCCTGCATTGCGTAATTGACCGTAAATATCACATTCATCATCATGTATTTGGTTTTCCAAGCGTTAATGCTTTACATATAACTGCAAAATGAAATGAAAAATATTGAAAATTTAAATGTTGAATTACAAGCTGCTCTTTGATTTTAATTTAGCAATTAAGTAAAACGACAACAAAGGTCAAATATTGATGATATCTTTACAAATCTGGATTTTTGAGATGGTAACAGCTTGTTATTTCTGTTAATGTTAAATACATGTAGGTATATTATATGATATGATATATGTTGGCCTCACAATGATATTAGTTAGTGTGATTGACTCATCATAGGAAGTGTTAATCAATGCAGGTGTTACTTACTTTAATGAACAATATCTTGTAAGCAAAATGCGAGGCAAAATCATATTTCACATCATGTACTGTGATATAATAGCCATTGATATCATTACATGAGCCCTCCCGATAGCATCAATCTGTTATCTCAAAAACGTAATTCAAACTTTTGTGTGAATTAATATTTCATTGCCAAAAACAGAAGATGAAGTTTACTCTACCATCAGAATGTCAGCCCTGTAGTCAAAGTAATTGGTCAGATTGAATATTTAATACAGGAGTAGAATTCTACAGCCTTGTTACTAGGATGATTTTACAGCATGTTCAATCATCATCAACCCAGTAGCTCTAAAGTCACAACTCACCTACTCAATAATTGATGCACTTAAACAAAGGATAACAAAGCCATACAAAGCCATTCTTAACAGAGATTTACAATATCTATCTATAGCAACCATAAAACGACACCAATAGATCACATTAATACCCCATTTTACCTTTGGCCTACAAAATACTCTTGCAGCATTGGCAGTCATGACGATGCCTTGAGATACAGAATGAGCTCCAACTTGGGAAGAATTCATTAGAATCCCTGAAGATGGTCTGGTGGGATATATCCAATGCAACGTCGCAGGAGCTTTGTCGTTCTTGTAGGCTGTATTGGCGTTACAAGTGTCAATCAAGGTTATCACAATGATATACCGGAAGGAAGACTGTGTTCAGAGTACACCCTGCCTGATTCACTTGCAGAGGTTTAATGAGCTTTTGCAATAGCAAAGCTTACCAACCATACAACACAAGTTATCATGTCATTTGCAAGTCGGGATAATTGTCTCAGACTACCGACGGAGCGGAGTTTATGACAGCGGCGGTTGTCTTTCTCATTAATTGTGCACGCACCCGGTAAGTCTTACTAGCTAGCCTGTCACGCTGCATGGCCTAGTGGACCATAACACATCTCGCAGGCAGGCAGATATTATTTAACACATGCACATCACCTCTCTACAGATCCCTTGATAGGATATGCTTGGATCTGACCCCAACATCATCATCATCACCATCCTCTTTCCATCACCATCATATCAAACCCTGTTAAGTACTTTCCCATGTACGCTGGCAACCGCACACATACACACTATTACTACCATAAATTAACAAGCTAAAACAAAAAAATCTTTGGTGGTATCACCACACCTGTAATAGTAATTACTACTTGCAATAAAAACTGTTCAACACAATATACCCGGATATGATATGTAATCAACACAATAAGAGCTCGCAGTAATAACGCAAACCGATACAAATATTTTCTGGTAAACATGTATTCATAACCAAAAACATCTTTGACTCTCATTAATTTCAATTTTCAAAGTATCAGTACAACTCAAAATTAATTTCCTTGGAGTTGGATTACAAGAAAACTTGAAATTGAATCATTGGTATATTAATAATAAGGAAATATGAATGCAACAAAAACAGGTAATGGAATAAATAATAATACTATAAACTAATATTTCCGCGTACAAATATTTTCGCACTTGCAAGCTTCCCTAATATTTCGCGGAGTGATGATTTCGCTGTTGTAGATTTCTTAATAATTAAGCTTCATTATCGAGCACATTTGCAGGCTGTTGAATTTTGTTGGCCTATGGCAAACTGTGAAATGCACAAAAAATAAAACCACTGCGAAAAATTTCAGCTTATACCGCAAGAAGAAATTGATATCAAACAAAATATCCGATATAATATTGATGGGACATGGATCTATGTCATTTGACACAATATGTTTTACTTTCCAATATTAACCTATTTCAATTTAAATGTGTTGATTTTGACTCATTTCTAAGAGACAATTTGCTCATCATACAATGTATTCATTCCAGAGGTTGTCTGTCACTCATCTCAGAAATATGGGCTATTCCAGTTGAAATCCATACACCCCTTATGGTAGATATGACTTTAATCTTCCACACAGGGGTGCAGATTCCAAATGGACTCACCTATCCAGGTAACCCCATTTGAAATACACACTCCCTATGCAGAAGATAAGACCATGTCTTTCATATGGGGTGTATGGATTTCAAGTGGAACAGCCTAATCAGGACAGATTCAGCGGTTTGACACGTTCACCTAACACTACGTAGAGAAATAATCATAAGCTTCTGATTCTACACTTGTGCATCCACTGGGAGAGTAGAGAGTGGGCATCCGCAAAATCCCCTGATGACGTAAGATTTGAGGTGATTTCAAAAGATTATTATTAATTCATAGAGCAGAGGGGATTGAGATGATCCCTGTACAATCTACTTGTTAATTAGTTTAGATGTTCATTTTTGTTGATGGAAGATAACGTTTGGTGTGAACTGTTATAATTATGTTTAATTTAAATATTAGAATGCAGTAAACTAAAGAAAATATGGAGGTCAACTCTTTCCAGGAGTTTCAAACTTGAATTTTGCTGCAACAGTGGAGTCGGTGCTGCTTTATGGATGCGATGAAACACATCGCAATGAGTGTACAAAAGAAAGTGAAATGCTCTGACCCATAACCCTACAAACCTTGAAAATTTAATTTAAATATTAGAATGCAGTAAACTAAAGAAAATATGGAGGTCAACTCTTTCCAGGAGTTTCAAACTTCGAATTTTTGCTGCAACAGTGGAGTCGGTGCTGCTTTATGGATGCGAAGCATGGACCATCACCCCTAAACTTGCCTGGATGGCTGTTACACCCGTGACAAAAGAAAGAAGAACCCGGTTTGATTTCCAGAAGTTGAGCCCGCTCAATTTCATTGGACACCCAAGCATGGGAGGCCCAAGCATGAAATGCTCTGACCTACATTCTGAAAAATGACCCTACAAACCTTGAGGAAAAGTTTAATTTTCGAAACCACTAATTAAGCAATACACAGGTGCAATAAACACTATCTATTACACCTCACTCATTTTATCCTGTACAATTGGTAGTGACTAGTTTTGATTTACCCAATTTCCTCTATCTCAGCTAGCAATCCACTCAGTGCTAATTTTCCAATTTATTTGTGTCCAGTCTATAAATGACACATCAAGCTCAGGATCTGATGAATATGACACAGGAAGCTTAAAATTTGGGTCCATGTAACAAAACAAAGTAATTTACATCCAAAATATGACTGAAAGGCTGTATTGCAACAAACAAACAATGAATATTTTGTTGATTTTGAGAAACCCCTATCAAATGATCATGATAACTTCATACAAAATGTACCAACATTTTTCATCTTTTCGCATACACACACTTCCGTAGTGGATACGGATCATACGGGTAACAATATACCTGATATTAAATCAGAAATAAGTCGCTATACAAGCTGTAGTATTAAATGTAACATTTAGCAGCTTGCCTATGGCTCTTCATCTACACGGCTCATATCCCATGGCCCTATATCGTGACCCAGAGAATGCCACCACGTCTCCAAAGCTCATTGCAGATCTTCAGGCTATGTTATTCACACTCTATCTCAAGCTACATTTTGTTAGCATGAAGATGAAAATGCCACAACAATGAGTGAGTGAAAGAGAGAGAGTGTACATATGCTGTGATTACGTGAGGGAATTCATCATTTGAGAAGCAACATGGACTCACTAGCAGCCATTTTGAAAATGATCTGTTCTAGTTTGTGATCACCAACCAGAGCATGAGTTATTTAGCAAAAGATAGCCTATCTTGCTTCTCAAAATGAAAATGATTCCCTGTTTTGCAATTTAATAATGCAAATTTAATAATGAAATAAGAGTTCTATAAATTAATAGAAGTTCAAAAGTTGCCGAATCTTTCCTGTCATTTCTATAAAGGTCATACTATCTTAAATCAAGAAAAGAACGCTAAAAGAAAGGAGAGAGTACATTTTCAACTGATTTCATCAGACCGTCAGAAGTACCCCCAGTGAAAATAGGCACTCAACACCAAATTATATACCAAGTAATACATAAGATTCAAACCAATGGGAATAAATACTTAAGATAAAGTAGCAGATTGCACTCTTCTACCTTCAAGGCATTCTGATATATCAACTGAACATTACAAAATGGCTGACTTCTTCCTTTGATTAATCCCACATAAATACAAGAATTTCAGAAATGACTTTTTTCTTGAAAGCCTGACAAGAAAGTTTGCATCACCGTGCGATATGGCTCAGTAGCTCTCAGTAAACCAACTGTAATAATGAGGCATTACAAATTGCCATGATTTTTGATTGGTATACCTTAATTGCTCCCAAGTCAAATCTTTTTGGGCCACGGGTCATTAATGCTTAACCATGTCAGAATAGCTTGATGGATGATGATTTGTTTTTTAATATTTACAAAGAGTTCCAACATAAAACA
Organism: Amphiura filiformis; assembly: GCF_039555335.1. Classification (NCBI taxonomy): domain Eukaryota; kingdom Metazoa; phylum Echinodermata; class Ophiuroidea; order Amphilepidida; family Amphiuridae; genus Amphiura; species Amphiura filiformis. The sequence continues at coordinate 43,724,748 of NC_092638.1, read as the reverse complement.
TGCATCCAAATGAGTACAAACGAGCCTAGCATTGTTTGGATCTCTTGAACATATCATGGTTAGCAAATTAGCATAAAGTTTATCAAGTACCAAATCATCAGACTTTTTGAAGTATTTACACTGAAAATCAAGGATTAATGGATACGTCGTGAGCTTAACTTGATTCAGTGATTGCCTCAGGATCACGATTCCTCTTCATTTTTTATAACCGAGATGATTATCATCATCAAATCAGGCAAGGCAGATTGCGCAGGAATGATAAGCCCTATTAACTATATGTGACCTAACCTGAGTTAATGAGGCTGATGCTGGTTACTCTAATTTGATATAAGAGAACATGCAACTTTTCATCTAATCCTGACATGCCTCATTTACTTGAGTTGGGTCGCATATATTTCAACTTTAAAATGAATTAAAATGAGCAATGCATGAACTTTCATGGTAATTTGTGAATATTGTGCAACCATTGGTCCCTCCATCCCCACCAAAAAGGTTGTTTCAGAAGAAAATGGACAAAATAAAGCATCCTCAAAATATGAAAAAACAAAAACAATAAAATTCAAATGTTTAAAGCTACACACAAAATCTTTTGAGACAAAACCTCTTCCTTTTTGGCCTAATTCATCCATATTCAGACTTCACTGATATTATTATTAGAGAATCATCTCTGTAAACTGTGAGTGTATGTGGATCATGTGTAGAACCTATTGGTTTCATACCAGAATCGTGACCTTTCAATCGATTTACCTAAATTCCATTCTATTTACCTAGATTTACCTATACCAAGACAAAAAACTCCTCTTCAAATAACCCGCAGAGCTAACTCCAAACAAACTTCACCCTCAAAATGCTACAAACCAAAATTCAGTAGAGTATGAGGAAAACTTGATGTCACAGGTAATATTAACCTACCTATCTATAGGCAATAATAAAGTCGCATTTTATTACTAGCTATGTTGTCTTATAAACCAAACTTTGCATTCGTTCCAGCAAATCTGACATTTGACTTCATGTAGGGGAGTAATCTAGCCCTCCACCTAGGGCTAAATAATGCCATACTTGCGATAAAATGACAGAACATGTAGCTCCCCGAAATAACCCCGCATATCTTTGCATCATATACATGTATGGTACCAGGATTAAATAGGACTCCAGGATAAGGGTTAGCTTAACAATTTTATATCTTCATCAGGTGACCAACAAAAAGGTTGAGTAAGTTTTTGTGATTGATAGAGTTGACTTGGCCTCTTAATTATACATCGTATCTCCAGTATCAGGATAATAAATAATAAATTTTATAAATAATATAAGAATTCAGCTTTCCATTGTATTTGATGTCATTGATGATGATGACAATGATGATAAATCAAGAAGAATCTTACACGCTCTACAAACTGCATGTGTTGAAGATGTTGTGATTCCCTATGGTGGATTTATGTTTATGTGAAATTAACTAAATGTTTTTTGGGGAATTTTGCACCTGTAACTACAATTTTTTTTTCTCAATATTATTATTTGAAATAATATTGCATCATAATTTATGTTGAATGATATAGGTTCTACCATGGTTCTACATATTAAAACACTATAATACTCATACATATGAGGGAGGCACTTATATTTATAAGGAAGAAGAAGATGGTGGCAGTTCCAAGATGAAAACTTCAAATATACATGTATAAACAGAGGTTTTAGTCTCCAAAATAACAGTATACTATAACGGTACTGCAATCTATAGGCTATTCTACACTTTATAAATGGAATTGTTTCCTGTGTATGTGGGTTTATTAACCCCATGTTGTTTTGTTGTGTGGGCAAGGGGATGCTAAAATTATATCTTGCAGCCCCTTATTTTGACCTTTTAATGACCTTTCACCCACACTGGTGTCTGGGAATTACTACTAGCCTTTAAAATGTTTATGCCCATTTAATTTCACATAACTTTCTTAAATATCTGAATGACTACAATAGCTTGTGAAATTAAAAGAGCATTTTATTTGATTGCTACAATGTTCCTGAGTGTATGTAGCTGAAAGAATTTGTTTCTAAATTAATTTGAATCTTACAGAAGTTATATGTTTAAGGAAAGTGACATCTAAAATAACAGTATAATGTCAATATGGCTGATATTACTATTACTGCAGATATTTATAATGGCTTTACTTTGTTATCAGTGAAGTATCAAGAAGCAGTTGTTGTTTACTGATAAGAAAATGCTTATAATTTGTTTTGAAGGTTGAATCTTGCACTGAACATGCTGGAAGCAAGGCATGCCAAATACATGTAGTAAAAGTAAAATCATGATAAATGGCACCTACAATGTATGCTATGGTACTTATAAGTTGTATCCTAGTATAATTTGTAAATGAGTGGACGTGGACCAGCAAGTGAATTGAAACTTTCTTTTCAAACTTTTCCTTATGCATATGTACATTATACATTGTTGCCCTAAACCTTATAATTCAATCATTTAAATGACACTGTGTCATTACCACACAAACAACCATTAACTAGAAATTTGCCCAAAGGGTATGTTTGTGTAGTCCATACAACATGAAATTTTGATTTAATTTTTAACCAATTTTCGTACCTGTTCCCACTGTTGTTTAGCACACTCTGCCTGCATTTGCTGCATTTGTGCTTGCTGCTGCTGCTGCTGATAATATCCAGCCCATTCTTCTTCATGCATATCAGGATGCATATAACCTGGGTGTAACACTAACATCTCACCCATCATTACAACCTGTTGAACAGTCTATTCTCCAAACAGTCAATTATAAATCCAACACACAAGATGAACAAAATATTTCAAACTGTAGTACTTATGAAGTTATGGTTTTCCAGCAGAACTGAGTTGAGCACTTCCTTACTGTGGCACAGTGTAACTACTAACTGATTCCTTTCCTGCTATCATGATCACCACACACCCTAAACATCACTTCCAACCTGAACTTACTAATCAAATCAAATTAATAGACACCTTCAAATGTCTTTGTATCCCAATTGCAACATCCTGTCCAGTCTTGGCTGTCTGAGGATGTAGGTGATTACCAAATAGGAAGACCTACTGCAATATAGAGCAATTAGGTTTAGTGATGGTGATCAACCATGCTTACCAAGCTCTATTGTGTAATATAACAATAGACCACTTACAAACCTGTTGGTGTGTAAGTGAGAAAGGACCCTGTTTCTTTTATGCAAGTTATTTGTAACTCCTGTGATCAAACAAGGAAATGCAATAATCAAAATTGATGGGCACTTGAGCAGTAGGTTACCTTACTACCAAAGATAAGTGAGTTGGTTGCTCATGGTCCTAAGGATGTGGTGTTTAATTAATGACAAGTAAACAAAGTACTGATTTACTTTCATATATGCTTTAATTATTTCCTTTCTTTTTTCCAAAAATAGGCAGTCACCGATTTAATTCAACAAGATGTAGATCAATCCTTCAAAATGGTTAAGGAGTAAGCCACAGATATATCTGTGATTTAACAATATCTCTTATTAAAATAGAAGTGGGTTACCAAGTTGACTCAAGAAGATGCATACATACATACCACATCTATTTCGGCCTACACACAAATCATCTTTTACATGCTTTCTTAGAAATACATGGACATCGTCATAAAACTTGCTCAAGTTGAATCACTTTCAAATTTAATAATATGCTCACACATATACAAATTATAACGATCTTCCTAGACATGCTGTTATAAAATATAAAATACTTCAGAATTCAACAGCTTTTTTAAAAAGAAAGTCACATAATGAGTGGGTGTTACCTACAATATGCCATTTACTATCATAGGGAATTAAAGTGTATGATCTCCCATTTTTAACAAAAACCGCAACAGAAACGAAACAAAAACACTTAAGAAGAAAATAAGTATCTGCAACCTGCAAACATATATGCCCTACTTTTTTTGCAAATCCATCCCAAAAACTTACTTAAAAATTGTATACAATTAACGAGTTAGACTTGTCACAAAGCTCACCAAATTGCATCTTATGTTTAATAGCCTAGTATGTTGTGGGCTATTAAGGAAAGACTAATAGCATAAACTACATGTACTAATTTATTGAGCAGGTGCAGGTTGTGCTGAAATATTTGCAGTAGTTGTAGTCTTTCCTTTACTTGTTAAACTTCTCAAAAATTTATGAAAGACTAATGCATAATACATGTACTAATTGAGCAGGTGCAGGTTGCGAACATTTACTTTCCCTTCAAACTTCTCAATTTATGAGAGCGAAAATATTTTACTTCATCATAAATAAAGATAAATCAATGATGCCTTCAAGAACCACATTCAAACACAAGAATGCAAAATAATATGAAGAAGAGAAAATTGATGAAGTAGACCTTCAGATTATTTCAAAGAGATTCATCTTCACATTTTTATCTTGCATAGCCACATCTCAACTGACAACAGCTGAAGCAATGTCATCTTAAACCAAAATCTTACCGTTGGAATTTTCGCCAGAATGAAACTCATGATGGTACATAGATCTTGAAAGTCACGAGAAGAATCTTATCGTCACGGCAACCAAATCACTACCACTGCCTAATTACAAAGCACAACCACAAGAGTCGGATGTCTTTCGGAAATGAAAAATAAATCCAACTGTCGCAGTGACTTACTCCGACAAACGCAAAGTCCTCGCAAAGTAATTGAAACATGGGATGCCGATGACATTGCAATGACCGACTTTTAAGAGTTATGATCCATATAGCATGGTGAACAAACATGGAGGGAGCAGATTGGAGGAAAATTAAACAATCGCAATATGGCAAGATGATGACAATGATGAAGATGAATCATGAGTGAGGAAAGCTCATATAGATTACCGCAGCTCAGCCATCTCTCCTCTCCTGTCTTATCAAGAGAATATATGATATTAAAAGCATCAACTCTGTCAAGATATCTCAAGATGATACCTACATCAGTAAACAGTAAATCCGCTGCAAGAATTTAATACAATTTTCAGCATTTTTATACTCAGTGAAGGAGTGTTTTTATGATATTTTGTATCCGGTACCTTTCATTCTAATTTCTTTCTTTTTGCAAGACCATGCATTCTTGAAATAATTATCAGTTCATTATTGTTGCAATTTAAAAAAAAGCAATAATAATTGATACATACATCGTTTTATGAATAAATTGAAGTAAGTATACAAATCAAAACAAATCTTTTCAATTTTATTTCAATCCATAATTGATTAAGTTCACAAATAATGAATAACTCAGAGGGATGAACTCTAGCGAGTGTCATCTTCAGAGCTCCTTCTCATGTTTGCGCTGCAAGACCTATATATATTAACAGTTCAAATTTAAGTCTACCAACAGTGATATGACGCTACACCTATTCCAATCTAAATTTATCATCTCATTCGGTATTGCTAATTGCTACTTTATGAAAAGGGGACATTTATAAAGCATGTGGGTATATATGCGAAATGCAATGCATTCTTTAACAACGCTATTATAAATTATAATTATGACAAAATTTCATATTCATGTGAAAATAAAACTTGCAAAAATTAGTACTTATACATTAATTGGGTTCAAAGTCACACCTAAAACAAGAAGAATAATCCAATTTTTCAAATCATTTTCTTCAATTTTAATGTGCGGCTTTTGTTCATAAGAATTGATGTGGTATTGATTACAATCAACATATGCCTTCCGACCACAAGTGATTAACTCTCGGGTAGGCTAACATTTACAGTACGTCATTTTCAATTTGCATCCGAGCCATAAATATTAGAAAAACATCCGGAATTTTGATGAATTCTTCAATCTGAAAAGATGATGAATTACAGCCCGTTTCCTAGATCTTTGAAGATGACATCTTTCTCATCATCTTCATCATCCTTCAACCAACCAACCACATATACCAATAACCCGACCTGCCACTGTAAGTGAGTTGAAATTGCCAAGGCTTGCCTCATCATTATCAAGCGTTGTGCATTCTCCTCCATATACCTAATGGCATCCAGTTACTCATAGATGCACCTTTGAATTTGTCCCCATCATAATACACACACAGACTTTTTGTATCAATTCCTCTAAACCCCCAGTTCATTGATTACTTCTTGAAGGGGTTGAAATGAGGCTCAAGCTAGGCCATGCAAATAATTCCTTGCTTGATTACCTGGCCAGAGGGGGAGGGACATCATACCTCAGGTTAAAACTGGCATACGTACGTACGTTTATTCACTATAGAACCTAGCTTGCTCAAATCAATAACCCTTCAACTGAGTTCTAGCTAGTCTTTTTTATTATTAAGGGGGAAACTGAAGTGTGCGCACAATAGGGGAAGAACATGAAAATATAGCGAAATTGAGCATAAAGATTGCGACCGAGAAATGAGAGAGGGAAAGAAAAACACTAGATAAAATATGAAAAGCATGAAAAGAGATAGGAAATATGCATAGGTGAATGGAACATAAAGGTTGAGCATGGAAGGAAATAAAAAGATAAAGAAAATGATAACGAAAGAGAACAAATGAGGATGCAAGCAAAATAGAGAGGGAAATAAGAGAGGGAGAAAGACGGAAATGAGCCAAAAGATACCTTCATGCTATGACCCGGGATACCGCAGTAATTCATAGTAATCATAGTGCGAGCCCCCATTTTTTATCAACCAAGAAAACACAAGACTAGCATGCAAGTTTTTGCTGCAGAAAAGGTCTATAGATATCTAGTCACCATTCACAGTGTTTATCTCCAAGGGCAGTTTGTGCGATATTAAGAATCTACTCAGTGCTTGGGTATGAAAGGCACTAAAAGAGAAAAGTGTGTTGTATTTGGTACAAGACATGAAAGTGCTGTTGTTACCATTCAAATGGTGCACAGTCTTTTCTAAAGGAATCTGAATACAAGTATTTTCTTATGGAATGTATGAAACAAGCCTGTGTGTAAAAAAAGTAAATTAATAAAGATCAAGAGTTTCTAGGACAATTTATTCCAAGGAAACACACAACTGATCTGACTGACCCAACTTGGTGCATGGTATAGCTGATGTATAGCAGAGGCTCACTAAAAACTCTCGCAAGTTGAGGGCATTTGCCATCCGAGGGCCTGATCAGATTCTATGGCAGCATGAAAGGAACTTTTTTGTGTACAGTGCACCTGCAAATTTACCATAATCTTTCAGGAGTTTGCTCTGTGGTGAGCTTAGTATATTTTATAATCGTAGACCCTCCAGCACACCTGATTGGCTTGTTGAATTTGGTTACCAGATGTATGTGGATGTTGTACTTGAACATGCGACATCCAATTTGATGTCATTTCAACCTCTGTAGCCAATCACATCAAATTGACGTCACACATGTACTGCATCCAATGTACTGCATCCACATGCAAAAATCTAATCTTGTCTACTGACTGTGTTGGGACACACACTTTTCACCTCACGTTCAAACCAAAAGCAATGTCTTTGCTTTGAATGATAATAATCAGGCTATAAGCTCTGCTACCACTCACTAACATTGTACCGCCATGTGTCAGTGGCATTCCACAATCGTCCTGTGTCTTCATTGCATTATATACATAATTACACACATTACATCCAGCATATGCATTTTAGCCCACTTACCTCGGCAATTAATTTAATTTTACAGCTACCTATAGGCCTGCTAATAAGTTTATCATAAACGATTCACATCTTCCCTACAACCAAACCAACCCCCTAACGTCATTTTGCCGATTAATGTATTTACAAATCAAACAATTCCTCTTGTAATGCCGCCAGTTGGGTTGTATCCTGGGACTTGTACATGGCGCATATTTGTATGCAAAGTGTGGGTATTATTCAGAAACGGCGGCATAGGTCTCATTTTGCTGATTTCCCATGTTGTTCTGACACAGTGTTGAGTACGTTGTTGATAATTATGCTAGCACATAAATAAGGCAAGTACGTATACTACACACATATATACTACACGCATATATGCAGAATTTGTACTTCATGCGATAGAGTTTTAGCATTTAAATATCCCATAATAATACAATGGACTGAGTAAAACCATAGCATAGCTCCTTGCTTTCTTTGGAAACAAGTGAGTAGAAAGCAAAATTAAACTTCTACGCTATACTCAAATTTGGTACACTCACCGGAGCACTTTCACCAGCTGAACCAGTATCTTCAGCGGATGTTATTGCTCTGAAGATTTGTTTTTGCTAGTGATGTCGAGGCACAGGGTTAGATATTAACTGTGTCTGGGACAACCTCCTGACCCCCGGAATCAAGGTGGTGTCACAACATCTTGTGACGTCATTGGAGGTGTCTAAACATCACTAGCAACAACAAATCTCCAGAGCAATGACATCCACTGAAGATGCCGGTTGAGCCGGTGAAAGTGTTGTACCTAATTTGATGAGTAGTGTAGAAGTCTAATTTTGCTTACTTTACGTTTACCGCTATGTATGAATATACGTCATTATAAGCCCAATTGCCATAGAATCATAAGGACATGTTTAGTCAATGACTGCTGATTTGTGAAGTGTTTTCTTGATTGCTATTAATCAATGAGATATGGCAAACTTTGTCCAAATAGATTAGAACCTATTTTAGACTCCCAAATAAATGAAGTAATTATTTCAGTCAGAAAAAGTATTCAGATGATACAACATGAAGATGACCTGATCATGATGACTATTCCACCATATCCGCAAAATAAAACCCCTATTCAGTTCCCCTTCTTTTTGAATTTCTTTCAGTCAACTTGTTTTTCTCAATTAATAGAATCAAAGGAGAAAGGTAATACAGAACTGCAGAGCTCTCTATTAGATAATACTCAGTGACAGATATACACACTTGTAATGACAAGTTGGCAATATAAGGGATACAAATTTTCACATTTTTTGCCACTTATCAATACTGTTTCAACACTTTTGGTCATTTTGTATTTTTCACAAATTAAAAAATATAAGCACATAGAATGACATTTTATAAATAGTTGATGTGATTTGAATTTTGAGTTAGTATGGAAGTGATGACTTCATGTGAACATTTCTATCAGATCAAAATATCTACTTAAAGATGGTTTATGGAGACTGATTTGGACTAGACATAGTGATGACATGTTATTGGCTTGCTAAGACTTTATATCAAAATGATCATATCAAGAGCAAAACTAGTCTGCTTCTTAGCCCCTTTTTGAACATTCATACTTCTATATCAACTCATCTCACAATGATTACAAGTTCAGCATGAAAACCGCTCCCATCTGAAAATCACGATGCCCTGGGTTGTGTTTTGGAAGGACATAGCTAGGTGAATTAGTTATCAAAAAGGGACTGCAAAGCAGTCTAGAGCAAAACCGGCTCTCAAATTAGATTGTATTTTGATGAACAATATAATTTTTGAGAAAAATTATTATAGGAAAATGGGTGTTTAATAGATGAATCTCTATTTACAATGAACAATGTCACACGTACCTGTCATCATTGGTATAAACTGTTGACATGTTTATGCTCATTTAAGAGAAGCATGTGTATATATACACAAACAATGTAATTAGCATATGCACACATTTTGTGCATAGCGCACCCCCCCCCCCACCCACCCCTACACACATATCAACTGCTCAATGCCAGAAGTGGGTAAGTGCAATAGCTGCCATGTATAGATGAGTACAATATACTATGTGTATATTTATAATACCAAATGTTCAGTGTTAACAGGGCAGCTATTTTACTTACCCACTTCTGGCACTGAGCAGTTGATATACCCAACACAAATGCATGCACCAACCCATACACATGCACACTGGAAGTTGACAATCTTGACAATAATAATGAAATAATAATAAGTTGCACACCTGACTTATGAGTGGACCAGGTAGTTCACCTCCTGGACAATGAGCACAATATACAAACTGTGGTGGTTGTGGGCCAGGTTGCCGCAATCCTGCTGGTCCATGAGGAGGTGGCACAGGTGGTGGAGGTGGCTGCGGCGCAAAGCCCACATGCGGCATTGCAGCTGCGGCATTCAACATCATCTTCATCATAACCTCGTGCTCCTCATTAATATCCAAGCAACATGTAATTAAACCTGGATGATGCAGCGGCGGTGGTGGCGGACACAATGGCGATGACACGGGTGGCGGAGGTGGGAGATGCGGTAAGAGCATCGGTTCTCCTGCAAATTCAAGTTTGCGCCTCTGCATGGAGGTAGATGGATCGATCTTCCTCTCTCTCTGTCTCACCTTTTACCTCTTAAATCCACTGCATTCTTATTAAGAGTATTCCTAAGGGGCTTGTAATATGACACTTCACACTGAATATAATCCCGATGCGTAGTGTAGCCACTGCTAGGGAATGCCCATCCTCATCCTTTGCACTCCAAGAAATATGTGTGTGAATAGGTAAACGGTCCTATTGTCTCCTCCATTTCCAAGTAAACACCGGCTAGATGCTACCAGAAAAGCAAGCAAGCAAGCAAGCAAGCAAAGAGCTAGCTAGCTACTGAGCTACAGCTATTCAGAGTTGGGTGTCTAACATCTAAGTGCAAGTCGATTTGATTTGAATATCAATGCCGCAAGTTGGTGGGAGAGCTGCGGTTAATTGTATCAAGAGTAACCAGTATGATTCACTCAATGCACAGTTGTGTGTGGAGAACAAATTGACAAATCTCTGTAATGAGTGTGTATGGATAAGACCGGCCTAGCTCGATGCACTGTTTACACCTCTGGCTGTATTTTTCCTCATGCCTCTATGCTCCCGGCACTTAAAACACATCCATATGCACACGGATAAAACAAGAAAGAAAAGGCTTTATTGAGCAATTAATCCTCCAGTCCATACTTGTGACATCACGCAAGCCCTCGGCGACATGTGGCTTCACTGACACGGAAAAACTCGTTGTCGGCAAATGAGTAGAAAACACATCCTTGTGTTACATGGTGCTCCTCCTACTTTGCGCTGTTTCCTTTTGTAGCGGGGTCAAGATGCTCAAAATAAGACACGCATACTCTAGTCAAAAAGATGAAGTAGAAATGTAAACAGTCATTTACCTAATGGAAAACACTACCTACCCTGATCTCAAGTTGTCCACTGGATATTGTATAGGACTATTATGTGTACATTGCAAATTGACACATACCAACTATTACTACGATAAGAAAAAAAATTCTTGCTCTCACCATCCATCTACCTATCCTGTCATAACAAGCTGCAGGCTTACTTGTAAACCCATCACTTCCCCGTATTCATAGCTTACGACTTATCTTCTACCCCCTTATCTGGATCTGTACAGAATCCTGTCCACATCTTAACTTAATTATAAAACCTACATATTGACAGCTAAACCATTGTCATATCATCAATACTATGTCATATTCTGAAACTATTTCACCATGAAATATGAAATGTTGATGCCTGCTTGAACTTTAAAAAACAATTTTAAGCTTCAAATCAAATTTGAACTGAATTAGTCTGTAAATTGCAATATGTTTCCATCAGCGGTGTTATCTACTCCTGATAGAGGGGGCAAAAGGAGGCAAACATGTGTCAGAGGAGTCAAATTATTGCTTTTAAGAACACCTGTATAAACTACCAGCTTATTTTCATGGTGGGGAGATAGAGGAAGGGAGCAAAGTTCCCTACATTAATATCATTGGGGCACAAAAGTATCAATTTAATCACTAATTTCTGCAAATTTGGAAAGCCATTTGCTTCACATTTATAGTGAGCTATAGGACAACAAATGATTGCAATTCTTAATCATTCTTATCAATATATCTCCTGCCAATTATTAAAACATTTCTTTTTTGAAAAAGTTTTCAAAACCTTTCTGTATAGCAGGTTTCTCGCATTGCAGTGCCTAAGGCGAGTTAGCAAACCAATTTTGAACTCAAACATTTTATTTAAACATCCTTCTCTCTCTATAATACCTTCAGCAGCCACTTTGCCAGAATGACTTTGATCATAAGCTGTGCACACTTGCTGGTGTATTTATGTACAAACATGCCTAGTCAATTTACCAATACTTTTTGACAGGTGACATTAATGAATACTAATATGCTTTACATTGTATCCTGATGAGTGCAAATATACAGATGTATGCACTGCACTTACCAAGTAACTTCCTCAAATATAATGAATGTTTAAACACACACATTGAATGACCAGCTTCAAAATATTGGATGCCTGCCTGTCAAAGTACCGTAGCTCTCTAACTTTGTTGTGATAAAAACTTGTCCTTTGTATTGACATTTTACTCCATGAAGCAAGCTTAATTTTTCTTTGCAAGAAGATCTTGTGTGTTATCACTATAAGCCAAACAGCCTCATTTCAAGTGGGCTTCGTTCAATAACCTTCAACAGTTTTAACTTAAAAATTGACCTCAAGTTGTGAAATATTACTAGTTTATGTACCCAGAATATTCAAAGGTCATGCTATGAGTGTACAAATGTATTGGAGTTCCAGAACTGTGCCATAGCAGATGAGTTTGTTTGAGATCATTGTGTATATTTCAGTCACTCAAGTGAATGTACTGAGCAAGCTTCAGTTTTACCAATGATTCTCATAGCGTGTAAGGTCTAAAATTGACAAAAATACAAGCCATCATGATCATGTTCTGACAATTTGAAAGCCTTTAAAAGCTATAACTTGATTTTGCTTGTTAAGTAGCATGAAGCATAACATTATCAATAGGGAAGTATAAAAGCAAAAAATTACCCTCAGGAAAGGTGGCTAAGATGATATAGGTATAATGTTGACATACATTTATACATTAACAATTTCTCTGCCTTTATCATGTCCTCAATAGACATTTTTGATACAACATACATTTTTCTCCAACAAATGTCAGATTTTTGCCCACGGTGACATAATGATAAAAGAAACTCTATCTGAATTATAATGTGTATGATTTTGATTATATTAATGAAAAAGTCATGTCAACATTGCATAGAATAGCTATTGTTTGCTGAGTACTAAATATAGATTTTTACTTGAATATCATTAATTGTATATATTCTCACACTGTCATCTCTAAACAATCGCCCATTTAAGGCAATATAAATTGGTTTTATAAAGTTTTCTAATTGACTACCACTACCACTGCGTTCAAATCAGTTAAAAGATTTCAGATTACACCAAGAATCCTGAAGACAATTACTCAGTGACAGCTTTCCAATACCTGTCACCCCGTTCACCACTTCTATCTCACTTTCAGGTATCTCACTTGATGTTAATATTTTAATACATCCTAACAGACTTAGACAGGCAGCTGACTTCAATTACATCACCATCTAGCAGACAAGCAAGAAGAGAAAAATACTGAAAAAAAGGCACCTAAACAGGCACAGTCATTCTGTTATAATAACATAACATCTATGATATTATGTTGAAAAGTCATCCCCATCCTCTAACCCTTCCTCCTCCCATCATTCTGTGCATAATTAACAGTGCAAATCACATTCATAGCATCTGTGTTGACCCATAGGGACCAGGTCTTGAGGATGCATCAAATGCCTGGTGTCAATCCCTCCGGTCTCTCTTAAGGGACGCCGCAAAGTCTGAAGATGTGTAATTCGCCTCTTCTGTTCTTAAAATAGTCTTCCTAGAAAACCAATTGGCAGTGGGTCATACTGTAAGTTTTGGCATGTCTAGATGTAGTATGTGTGATGATGATGGGCATAGAGGACAGCTCTTTACCTCAGGGGGAAGTTAAGACATCATGAAATAAAAACATATTCATCACTAACTTGTTTATATATACAGCCAGAATAAAGACTTGGGGAGGATGACATATAAAATATCACCCTATACACAGAGAGATTGTTGACATGAATTTTGCTTCTCAAATCTGCTCTTACGAAGCATTGTTTTGCAGCAAAATACTACAAACTTGAGTAGTTGAGTCACGTTTGTGAGGTGAAGAAGACATTGGCCGGAGTAGTCAACAAGTCTGGACTCTGGTCATATGAGTGGTCAGTCCATACTTGAATTGAGTGGTGTCAGTTGTGGGTCACAAAACTGGTACAGTTCTTTTGAATTGCAACATCTTTAACATTTGGAGTAAAAAGCATTCATGAGGCTTGAGTTCCTTTATTTTGAAACAGTTTGCTCACATGCATTCAATTTAGTCAATTCTGATATAATGATGCAGTTTAACAGATTGGTTCAGAGTGATGCTGTTTCCCCAACCATTAAATTGAATCTCATGAGGTAGACCATACTGTGTGACACTGGGCACTTTTCACAGTAGAAACACAATGTAGTGTATTGTTTCCCCATCATGAAATGCTGATCAGGTCCAACTGCACACAATGACACTGAACGCAATGTGTATGTTCTAAGGAGCATTCACCTCTATGCTTTCAATTGAATTTGCATTGAGCTACAAAAAGGACACTTTATGAATGATACTGATACAGTCATATGGATTCAGTATAATATCATCCAGTCAGGCTGCGCATATTTCTTCGAGGACATCATCACATATGAATATTCATACACCGTTACTTAATTCATTATTTAATTCATAGTGGTGAGTGGTGATTTTATTCATCAAAAAAAAGTGAGCACCTTTGTTATGCACAATTGCTGATTTTATCAGGGCCTGGCATCCTAGTATTACGTAACAAACCGGAAGATGTAGTTTAAGTCTAGACAATAGGCGGATTAGCGGCCATTTTGTCTTCTACATGATTTTATTCATGTGTCCTTATACTTTAGTACACAAGTATATAAGTTAACAGGTTTACAATTTTAAAATTATATTTTTTGTATACAATATATTCTGTAGTAAATCAATCAAATGACAGTGATTGTTCAGCTGTCATTGTGATTCCAGACACTCCACGTACCGTGTTGCGAAGGTGGAGGAGACTAAAGCTGTATTAACGGAAATGGAAGGGGTTAAAAATGATGTAGTTTAAGTCGAACAATAGCGTGACGTAGTTTCCGGCATTGTTCCTATGCACTTTCACCCTCCTGATTTTATGCATACAATTTGTAACTACCTGTTATCAGAACATTTCTGACACTCACACTATAATAGCGCTTCTTGTTATACTTGAACAATCATTCCTTGGGTAGCTCTGCTTCTGAGCCCAAATGAGTCTACCATGACCCTATATACCCTCTCTGGGTTAAACTGCACATGTTCCACTGGATGACCAACACTCTACTTTCGCGATCAGAGGACTTTAGATCATGGCAGTCACAGACCTTCAGAGTGCATGAGCAGAGGGTTTGCACCCGAGTCAATAGACTTAAGTGACCAACTGGAGTTTTGTCATCTCACAAGGCTCCCTTGTGATCCTGGGGTGTCCTAATTTCTACTAACCCATGTTTACTCACCCTTAATTTAAGATTGTAATAATATATACAGAAAAACTTCAGTTTCTGTCCATTTATTGAACAATTCCTCAAAACATGTGCATTTTAACCAAATAGTTCCAGTTATAACACTTTGGTCTTAAACAGTAACTGGTGTAGAGTCACTAACCTTATTCACACACAAAGATCTTATCAAAGAAGGAGTTAAATCTCTACAAAATCAAGCTATTATTCATAACTTCTGAGTAAAACTACTCTTGGAAACAGCCATCACCTATTAATGCCCAGATTTATTCATTTAAACAGGTTATCACTATCTATGATCTTCTAAGTGCTGAATTAGGCAAGGACTATCTACATAAAGCGTTTCAATCTAGATCTATCTGGATGACCAAATCTGGATCAAGTAAAGGGGTGTGGAACCCGAGATAATGGTCCAATGTGTATTACATGTATGTGCACAGATAAGCTCTGCAGTATATGGTATCTAATATGAACCTAATTAATGGGGGTGGTGTGGGTGGGGTGGGGGTGCAAGTGGCAGAGTGTATACTGACTGACAAGAGACAGGTGTACCTAAACAAGATTGAACCAGATTGATTTGAATCAAAGTCTTTTGTGTAAATAGCATTTCAACCCAGTCCAATATCCTGTCACTTTATCGTCTTTAATGCAGACATTTGATGCGGCGAATATTTTTACTCAAATCTCTCCATATTTTTCAAGTGTTAATTTTAAATTCTGAATTGCAGTGACTTACCATAAAAATAATATCCATGACATTTTGGATGCTGGATATAGAGGTATTGAAGTGGGTTTCAAATTTGTACATGGATTATTAACTTTAATCACAATTAAATGGCATCTTATTTGCATATAATTATGCTGATTTGGGAGGTGCTCCACAAGGGAATTGAAGATGAAAGTTTCATGTGCTTAACGTGTGCCCTCCTTTATCAATTAACTTAAATATAGTGTCACTTGGTAAATTTTTTAACTTATATCAGGCTTTATGGTGAAGTTTATAGTAAAATACAGATTTGTTCTTTCCATGCTTTTGGTTTTGATGATTTTTCTTAACCAAAGTTATCGCAATTGCAACTTCAAAATAAAACAATTTCAGGCTAATCATGGAACTGCATTGGGCTCACATAACTCTAGTTGAAATCTGTATCCTCTATATGGAAGACATGGCCTTAATCTCCACAACTGAGTCCTCCATTTAGGTATAACCCCATTTGAAATTCACACTCCCTGTGTTTGATATTAAGGTCATATCTTCCATAGGGGGTGTGGATTTCAACTAGAATAGCCTATTTCTGGTATAGATTCACAAATCACAATCTACTATATAATAGCCCAAGCTGCTAATACTGAGTACTATTAAACCCCTGATCAATCTCTTTAGCTACTTGGAAAAGTGACTTTCTAGCTTCCATCTTGATCTGTTTAAACAATTTACCATTCCATAACAGCAATATTTTGCCCTGATATAGATAACCTCTGACCAGGATCCACTAGATACAGCTGCTTTAGAACATAAATATTGATAACAAAACACAACTGTGATGTCACAGTAAGACTGCCACCACATTCCTCTGATTTCGCACAGTCTGACAACTCGCATGAAAAATTCACGTAAAACAATCTTACAACTAAAACCATGCGTGTTAATAAACGCTATAGCACTAGTAGTGAAAAAGTATAATATTACAGAGAATGGAAGAATTAACATACTCTTCTCATCCCAAGAGGCGGAAAACTATTTGATGGAGAGGCGAGATACCTTCGGTGAGCAAGTTTGAAATAGCAACGCACAACACACAGTATCTATCCCCTTTGGCAAAATATTGGCAGATCTGAATCCACCATGATGGGTTTTTTGCAATTACGGCTTGTGCTTGTGGTGGTGGTCTTCTTGCTGCTGTCAATGCATAAGCCCACACCTTTCCTACCCATCATGCAGTATGTACTGTCAATGTACTACATAAGCCCACACCTTTCCTACCCAACATGCAGTATGTACTGTCAATGTACTACATAAGCCCACACCTTTCCTACCCATCATGTAGTATGTACTGTCAATGTACTACATAAGCCCACACCTTTCCATACCCATCATGTAGTATGTACTGTCAATGTACTACATAAGCCCACACCTTTCCTACCCATCATGCAGTATGTACTGTCAATGTACTACATAAGCCCACACCTTTCCATACCCATCATGTAGTATGTACTGTCATGATTCCCCTGCAGAACAGGTAATTGAACCCCTCCCTCACACCCATGCAAGCTATACACAACCTTCAAGTCAGTCAGCGACCTGTTGTGTCGTTGTCGTACAAATGCATCCTATGATTATTACTGATTAGAGTTTAAGCCCACTGACATCAACCCATATCAAAATGACGACTGTTTAAACCTTGTGCGTGGGAGGAGTGATATTTTACATTGGCATTTACTGTTTACGTTATTGTTACTATCTACTAAGAATACAGTTCAGCCGAGTGCAAAGGGGTTACCTGTGTTTATATACCAATTGGCTCATAAGCGCTTTTAAAGGTGATGGCAACGTTGGGAGGGTAAATATTAATACCTTAACCACTGGATGGTGGTGTCTAGCACCGCTCAGCCTGCGGGTCATGGTGGTTCCGTCATGTAGAACATACACAACATGGTACATCTCGCCTGGCAGACTGGTCGTGGCGGTGGTGCGGCTTTCCGTCTCTGCCGCCAAATGGATCCCGAACTCATACAACGTGAGATGAGCGACCCAGCTACAGGCCCGATACGGATGATGATGGTAAGGTCGGTGCACAGGATGAAGAACACAGGAGAGACGGACGAGTCCTAACTAGGCCTCTTTCAATCAAGACACTTGTTTCCTCACATATATAAAGTGCACAATGTAGACAGACACATGAGAGCCCAAGCGACTACTACATTCAGTTGGTGGCTACTTTGAGAGCTATAGACACTTTATCACTTTCAAATCAAACCTCCGAGATACAGGTAGAACATGTTATATGTGTGTTGAAAAGAGCCCTGTAACATTTCCTATGCTAATGCCAAATACAGATACATGTGTATATCTCTGTCTCTCTCTGTTCTGTGTGTTCTCCGTGATATACATGTCTTAGTATGCTGTGAAAGTGGGTAGTTGAAAGGGGAATACCATGGGGCCTACCAGGGCATAGGTTGGTTTGGAGAAGCAAGCTGGGACAACTGCTGAGATGGTTTTACCCAGACTTCTTCTTATCCTCTTCACCCAACTCTGCTTCAGACATTTGCGCTGCGACAAGAGTGCAATAATATCACCTTTCAACACTTGAGCAACTTGCAGAGGAGCATAAGCAGTGGAATGATTAAGCTTGCCTGATTAAAAACGGCACAAAATCGTGTGTAATTTGTTAAAAGGTATTTTACGAGGATACAAAGGAGAACCCACCTGATGAGACAAATTGCCTTGAGCCCTATAGGGAGTCTCACAAGGTCTACAGAACAAGCCATACCAACATGTCTCAAATTCCCTGCCAGCCAAAACCTTGCTATCCCTCACTCAGATGTAACTGAGCTATGCAGGTGCACCACAACAAGGCAGGTAAATTACACAGCTCATTACGCACCATAATATTTGCTTTTTAATCATCAGTAATCGTTATGATTTGAAAAACAAAATCCGTAAACTAAGGGCCAGAATCTAACAATTCATGTAGGCCCCCCTTTAGAGTCAACAGTAAGATGTCATCAAAAGTCTTCAACACATTTCTACTTTTTACAGTGCAACCTTTTTGTAGCCCTATGTACAGTTCCCTATGGTGTACACTTCTTGAATGTTTTTGTGCATATTTTTTACACAAAAAATATCTGTTTCCAAAGCAGATCCTGAGAAAAAGAGGTCTAATTAAAAAGGACAAAATTGTTATAGTTGACAAAACTGTTACAGGGATGCAGAAAGGTCTCTTAACACCCTTTAATATCTTTGCTTGTCTGTTCCACAGGCTAATGCATAATTACTGAAACTGATTTCTATAACAAAAAGTATGGACAAGGATTATTTTTAGTACAAAATGTAGCTATTTTGGTTCACTAAAACCCTTACTTTTATGGCCCGACTACCTTACAGCATATTTTTGTAACTTTGTATCCGTAAGGTAACATGTTTGCAAGCAGGTGTTTAAAGTTAACAAATAACCAATCCTCATTAGACTTACCATTGATGGCAAACTACAAAAGACGGAAAAAGGAGACAGAAAAGAGGCCAGGCATTTATCTTCTTTCAATATAATTGACCGTTTTTGGTTCATGAAATATGCATCCTGTCCAAGACTTCCTCTTACGTTAAAGTATTTTCTGATTTCCGTTCCCCAGCGGCCATCTCAGATTTTGTATCAAAGAGGTTTTTACGTAAAGAACTTATCGACTAGTATCCACCTGTAGAATGTTGCAAGTGGATACTGCTCTAGACTATACTGCTCTAGACTATACTGCTCAAGTCAATTTTTGCAGTACTTTAGCTAAACTGCAACGTTACCAAATAATTTAATTAACATTTAAGTGTTTTAAGAACGCCGGCAATCAAATTGCTGACATTGTGAATTGAAATTGTTAGCAATTATAAAGCAAGAAAATTTATCATACAAATATTGGTAACTGTTGTACTTTGTCTTGGCACACTGGATTGAATACATCATACTTTTTGATTACTATTACCTGGCATAGTAGCTTACCTGATCGTCATCAATATGCCTATAGGCCAAACATATTATTGTGCGATAAATCACGGTAAGTGCCCATCAATTTTAAACGCAACCTCCATCTAAATCAGTCAAAGCTATTTGCTTTGATTTGGATCACGCCATCACCGGATTTATTGAAAGATATTCCGTAAGAAAGTTTGATAAAGCTGGGTTACTCGTTATGGTAAATCTTCATTTTTCAGTATTTATTTCCAGAAATAAACCAACAAACAAGAAAATAACAAATAACAGCATACAAAAAACCCATGTTTGGATGTAAACATAAGTCATTTTCAGATATATAAGTACCTTAGTTAGCTACCTTTGAAAGTAAGCTTGCAGGTAGTGCCTGGGTAAGCGCACTTCTTGTTAGCTTACGAGTTACTACTTGCCTTTAGAACCATTTAACTACATGATTTTTTGTTGTTAGTGCTCTCACCAACAACAATGGTTGGAAGTGACTGTAACTGTGCAAGCATGCTTACACTTACAGGTAAAATGGGCAGACAGTTGATGGCAATCATGGTAATTGGTACCATCAATAGTAAGTTACTGTCTGAACATGGAAACATGACTATTGTAATAAAAAGGGGGCAAGAAGGGGGTGAAAATGCCACAATTCACAAACCCCCACATTGCAAATCAATCATGATATACACACATTCAATTGTGTAATACATGTGGGAGGAACATGTTTGTCCTTGATCTTGAACAACCCCCTGTTTCCTATGAATTCCCCGAACCCCATTAACAACAATTCCTACCCTTCTCATGGTGTTGATATCATCAATACAATCACAGCTCACAGCACTCCCTCTATCTACCATGTCTACATACAGTATGCTTCTGAAAGAACTGTACTGTCAAGAAAAAATAGTTCTCTTTGGAGTATTTTAATGTCTGAACCAAACAGAACAAAAGCATGTATATGATTATGACTACATGTAAAGGTTAAACAATTTGTTAGATCACACCTGGACACCTAAAAAGCAGCATTCACATCGTACATCAAGAGCCCAAACAAAGCCATGGTGCTCCCTCTTTGTTTGTTTGTTTGTTTATTTCTTCTTTATACTGGGTCCATATTCAGGGGAAAATTTAAGTATTCCCCTGTTCTTCCATATGGCCCAGTTATTACATACAAAAATACAAATAAATAATTACAAAACACTTAGAATAATTACTATATTAACTTAAATTACATGAATTACCAAAATTATTTGGGTACAACAATAATATTAAAAGATAGGTAAAAAATAATACATAGCACACACTATATTGCATTAATTAGACTACATTTTCAAATACATTGACAAAATTCATATTATTATTATTTCTTATTGCACTATGAGAATTTAAATTTTAAAATGATAAAACATCATGCCAGCATAATAATTTAAATCAGGATTTCAAAAACAACAAACTACATTCAAATAATCAAAGGAAATGGATAAAAACTTAGTGGCTACAAAATAAGGATAGAACACAATAATCAAACAGCAAAAGATTTAAACAAAAGAAATTTGGCAAAAGTTGATCCTGTAACAATCATTGCAATGCCTATTATTTAAAAATACTCAACAAAAGAGCCTAAATTTTAAACCAATGTTTGGTGGCAAGAGAAATTTATAAACCTACTATTTTGGATAGAATCTTGATTTAAAAACACCAGTACTGGTTGTAGCGGAGAAATGATTGAATTGTGGAGTTGATTCCAAGCAAGAGCCCCCTATATTGAAATGAGCGCCTGCCATATTCAAGAAAAGGCCTAATGGGTCTAATTTTCCCGTGAGCACTTTCGAGCGAGTATTGAGAGTGTGTGAATTCCTACAAGTGAAAAATGATTGCACAAAGCATTTGGGACCAGCCCAGAAAGACATTTAAAAACAGCAAGATTGAGATGGTAATTTCTGCGCTTTTCCAAAGTTTCCCACCCCATCTTTTTACTGAAGATACTCATTACTTGTCTTGAATTGGTTTCCTTAGAATAGCCCTGGCTGATCTTGTTTGGAGGCGCTCTATTCTGTCACATAAATACTTGCTGCAGTTGCCCCATACAATATCACAGTAATTAATTCTTGGCAATAAAAGGGAATTGTGTAAAATGGTAAGACTTTCCTGAGACAGATACTTTCTTATTCTGTAGAACAACCCAATATATTTCACCACAGATTTAATAACATTATCAACATGAACATTCCAGGATAGGGTTTGATCAAAATGTAAGCCAAGGTATTTAAAAGAGGGCACTCTTTCAATTTGATCATCTCTAATATATACATTGAGAGGGCAGCTTTCTTTAGTTTAAAATGAGACCCAAAAAGCATGGATTTTGTTTTTGATACATTCAGAGTAAGTCCATTTTCTTCCATCCAAATTGCAACTCTAGTCATGCATGCAGTGAGATTTTTAGCAATTTCAACAGCTGATTTACCAAAAAAAAAAACAGCAGTGTCATCTGCATAAAGATTGATTTTACATGGCAAATGAGAAACCACAGCAGGCAGACTATTTATGTACAATGTGAATAGAAGAGGGCCTAGTATGGATCCCTGACCCATAATTTACACTAGCAACATCTGAAATGGCAGTGCCAATTTGAGTAATTTGCTTTCTATTTGATAGATATGAGATGAACCAATCAAGCTCCAGACCCCCAACACTAAAACTCTGTAACTTTCTAATAAGAATAGGATGACAAACCGTATCAAACGCCTTCTTGAGGTCCAAAAAAATACTGCACCAACAAGATGACCAGCATCGATATTTTTCAGAATGTAGTCGGAAACCTCAAGGAGGGTTGTCTGAGTCGAGTGTTGGGGTCTGAAGCCTGATTGTTCACTAGAAAACATGTTATGACTAGAGAGATATTCATGAAACTGATCATGAACTATCCTTTCAAGCAATTTCATCACCACAGGAATGACGGAGATGGGTCGGTAGTTTCCAACAGAAGATCTTAGAAGGAATTTTCCTTGCAAATCACAAATTTCTTCCATGTACCACACAACAGGCTTTAATGCGAATACTGACCCATTTTATGAAGAAGGGTTAGGCATCCTGTCTGGTTATAATGGTATTGTAAATTGAAAACCTTTAACACTTAAGTACTTTACACTTTTAGTGTTCCATATAAACTGTTCTTTTTCTTGCATCATATAATGCAGAGTGTAGATCCATAAAATCACAACATCTTACCCTACATTTCACCAGATTGAATTAAACTCAATCTAATAAATTTGTGACAATCTATCCTGTTGGGCTTTTACCAGTAACATGCTGACACTAAGAGTCAGTGTTAATGTTTCTCATGAAACAAAATGATATTAAGTCAAAAGTTCAAATCATGCGTGTCAAAGGTCAAACAGCTGGCACATTTGATTTGCTCTTATTCTACATTCAAATTGATTTTGATGAAAATTTTATTTCACAAAATTATTCACATCACTGATCTCACTGGCATGGCCACACATTACAATAGCAAAATTGTGTTGAATCATAGCAGTAATATTTATTATTGATTTGATACCGAGGTGAAATATAAGACTGGAGTTGACGACAGACAGATAAGCGCAGGAAATACAAGAACACACACTCCATGATATTGAATACTAAAAGATGATGAATCCATCATAATGAAAAAGTATAACCAAATCAAAACCTGAAATTATACTTGTCTCTCCCAATGTATTGCATTTCATGCTAAAACTAAAAGCTGCAATGATAGGGGAAACATGCATGGCAACCCACCCACAAAATTCATCCATATTTATTTAGGTTATTTACAATTTCCTATACATAATCATAAATGTCTATGCTGAACCTGGGTGCTGAACGTTGAAAACAAATAATTTCATTTGTAACAAAGTTGATGCATATTACAACTTGTAAATTGATGAACTCATCCTGTATGCAACTCAACTTGATGAATGGAGGTGCATTTTCTGCTTCTGGTGCTCAGATGTAGCACTTACAAAGGTGGCAATTATCTGGTAGGTATTGATATTATCACCAGAAGTTGCTGGGATTATAGGCCTACAACTTCAATTGATATTCTACTTTAATTTTCTGCTGAAAAAACTTTAAAACAACAGATACATAACATTTGGCTAATGTGGAAGCCCCCTACCGTAGGGCTACCATAATATTCCAAGTACAAGACCAGTTGTGACAGACACAATGGGTTATTTTGCAGTGGCTAACCAATTTCGCAGCGTTTGCCCCTGCAAAAGTCAACAATCAGGCAAACAAAACAACAAACAAAGCTTATCACTTGAACCGAAAAAAACCCCAGAAGGTCGCAATGGAGAACCTAAAAATGCTGTGGAACACCGAAAATGCCTGGAAAAATGTTGAACTACTCCGCAGCCTTCATTCAAACTAGGTTACTGAATCTGGTTAAAGAACATAACAAAGGAGATGCAAACTTTACCAGGAAGAAATAATGCCATTGTGTAGAAACAATGTCTCCCTAATCTAATCAACCTATACATTGGTTTGCCTCAAGTTTGGTAGTGACGTAGCTATGTATTTCACTAGTCACAATATCGAATCGTGCATGTATAGGTAATCGCGCTGAACATACGCAAAAGGGCGGTTTGTCAGCAACTGCGAAAAGCATTGCCATACGGACTTGAGGTGAACCAAAGAATAGCAAGTATTCCTCCTATCTGACACTGTATTACTGAGCAATGTATTCTTGAACTTGGTTAACAGTTAGTTGTGCATAATGTTATCCATGTACCTCATGGTTTTCTCTTGAAATGTGCTTTGAATAATGTGCTCCTTACTCAGTACACTTCACATTAAAGGCATGAACCAACTTTGTTTTCTTTTCGTCATCAGTGGATGTTTAATTTAAAACATCACTCTGCTTCAAAAACAAAGAAAATCTCAAAAAGTCCTTGATATAAAGATGTTCATATGGACGAAAGTGAAATATGATTACTATAATAGATTCGTATCATCCTGAAGGTTAGGAAAAGGTTAAATCGCACTGGACCTCAACCATTATCTCTTCCTAACTACACAGTAGCAATGCTACTCTGGAGCATAGATAGTGAAGGAGTAGAGCCCTCAATTGATAATCATAAATGTACCTGGACACAAATGCTGGTTACTCCTAAATGTAAAGCTTATGATTCCATATCAAAGTGGTTTCCCTACCTAAAGCCCCGATATTTTTCTGATACTAATAAGTTTCAGTTATGAGGCGCAATTGATACAATATGCAGAGAAGATGATGTTGTAAGGTACTGTCCTACTGTCAATCCAGTGAACCTGAACAAGGCTCACGCATGCTGGATGAATACAGCCAAGCATTCATCCGCAGTGCATCTACTCCGCATCTTAACTAAAACTCATTACTAAGGTCAATATACATTCACTTACCTGAATCAAGTACCGGTACATCAAAGAGGAGAGCAAAACAGAAGATGTCCAAATATGAAAGAAAATCACAAGAAAGAAAAAATATGATTACAATTATGTCCAACTTGATGTGTACATATTTTCATTTGTTTACAAGCACAGCGATCTTTGTAACCCAGACACAATCTATGGTCCATAAATGAAGTAGAGACGACAGATAAGTCTGGATAGTTACATCTGAGGCCCAGAGAGTAGAATGTATGTAAGCACCTGAATCTTTTGACAGAGTAGATCAGCTCCTTGCATATTCCAATCAAACCTTTTCGATCCCCTGATGCAAATTGCAAGATTAAGAGTACCATTGGATCCACTGATTCACCCTTCATGTAGTAGACACATGGTAGAGTGATGAAGTACTAATGCATTGCAATCCCAAACAACTTGGCTATAAACCTGATAAACTCTATATTGGTATCCTAATCAGTGCTAAATGAGTATCCTTAATCCTGCCATGAAATGACAAATACAACATATTCTACATCTACCGTAAAGACCAAACTGCCGAAGACACATATAACTACAACTTCACACAACTCGTTATAATAGTATACCCATTTTTATATCAATTTATATCCACATTGCCAATTGCACACATCCATAGCTCACATTTGTAAGATCCATGCAAAACCAAGATGTACTTCAGATTGTAATGATGCCGACATATACAGACACATTCATGTGTGAAGTTTGAACTTTCTTTATTAACCTGACTTATATACCAGATATTAAAATATCACAAGGTTAATGCATTACATATGGCCAGTTTGAGAGAGATAGATAGATGGATAGATGGGGGATGGATGGATGGATGGATGGAGGAGGGATATACTGGTCATTCATCTGTGGCCCCATTGCTAGCATTCTTATTGGTATTTCTTATAGAAACCATACACGTTCGTATGTATATAGAGCGCTTGGAACGGGTGTGATGAATGACGAAGGAGGTAGAAGGTGATACGAGGAATTGCAACTTGGCCATCATCTAAGAGACGTAACATCTGGACGGTAGAACTACGACCTACTTCACAAGTTTTTTTGGCATGCGGTTCTTATTTCGGAAAATGGGATAAACAATCCCATCATGCAACATTGTCATGTGACCATGGGTTAAACGATCCAATCTGGAATTATGTTACATGTGATTATCATATAATGTACATTGTACAGGATATTTTAGTAATATTAGTTGTACCAAAGTTAGCTGACTGTCAAAATTAAACACCTCACAAATTTATCACTAAATAGCACCAGGCAACCCATCATGGTATAATTAATAAGGCAGCCAGGTGACTTATCATAAGGCAGCAATGTGACTTATCATAAGGTAGCCATATGTGTGTGACTTATAAATCCCAATAACTTAGCAAAAGTTGAGGCAAGTGGCTACTTGGCCAGACCGGCTTCCTGGATGAAATTCTCAGCAGGTTTACTTCTGAAGAAGCTTATAGAGAACAAAATAAACAAACAAATGCGTTCCTTGCTATATGACTTTACCATTTTATACTGAGCCAACACTTGAATTTCCTAACTGCACAGCAGCAAAATATTAGGTTAGCATACTTTCAATTACGCAAGTCTGTATAGACTATAGCCTACTTATGCTAAAGCACAAGCTTCTTACCATTACGATGATGAAATTTAAGTAACAGTCTTCAAAAACTGAGAAAACTGATGAAAGTTATCGTTCATGTCACATCAAAAAAGCAATCCAATACATGTTACAAAATGCACTAGAGCAATGTACGGTAATATGCTTAGCCTAGATGGCAGGTAAATGCATTTTAGCACTATGTTATATTTTGTGACTGTGCATCAATGTATAATACCCATCCTGCCAACACCCAGTAATTTACCATCTACCAATTAGGCTCTTGTACATCATCTCTTTTCTACACCACCTTATCTTTTCATTTTCCTTAATGACTCTAAATCTGTATGCATCATGCTAGGGCCTATCTCTGACAGGTCTAACAGGATGGTAAGTGTGCCTGATGCCTTCCATTCAAATGTATATATATTTGTTATGAAGAATTTATTGGTTTTTGAAAGGGAGGATTTAGAAGAGAGGAGAGAGAGGAGAAACTTCCACTAATTGACGAGAGCTGAATGACGTATGAAATACTGGTGTATGACAAATTTGTTATGATATGAGCTGGCAGCATGTTTCATCAGATGGAAACATTCCAGGCTTCAATTTTGTTATGAAATAAAATGATGTCTAAAAGGCGACAAAAAACAAACCTGTTCTACCAGTGGGCGGACTTTCCAAATAGGGTCGGTCGGTTGGTTGGTTGGTTGGGATTTTTTTTCCATGAAAGAGGCTAAATGGCCCTAAAAAATGACTGAAAGCTTGACTAATCTAAAGAAGTCTGAACATTGTTTGCAAATATATTTTGCAAATTTCTGATTTTTTTTGTCAAAATCAATCCACTTAGGTCACAAAATGGCTGTTTTTAATTTCTTACAGTGTCACCTAACATGGGGCTTTCACTAGTATTTATTAGTCGAAGTGGGTTTCATGGTTAATCAAGACATCCAATTGGTGACACCATTATAAGCCTTTGTACACAATTTTACATAAATTATGCAGCATTTTGTACAAATTTTATGAGAAAATTTGCTCTTTTACCTGCCAATCAAAATAAGTCCACAAAGTGTACTATTGATGAGAAAATATCAATAAATAATAATCAAAATTATTAATAGGTTGATGAGTAGAATTTCATATGCAAAAATCAAGTTGACACACACACCAATTTCTTGTAACCGATCAGTCATTCATCTCCACAGAGGCAGATGGTTTTGCTTCTTCAGTTTCACTCTCACATATTAATCATACATGAGATGGGGAAACATGACTGTTTGCTTGCTGGAGCACTATTTTCATCATTACTTGATTAATTTCTCCCAACTGTATAAGAAGATGTTCAAAGTCAGGAATACACTTTCACCTGTACACACAAAGATGATATGTTCATCATTTAACAGGGCATGAACTCTGGGGGGAAAGTTGACTTTCAATGGCATGAGGAAAGGATTGCAGTGGGAAGATTGATGTGCAATCCTGATGCTTGTCCCCCTTTCAATGCAGTTTGAGTAAGCAGGCAACTAGTCTGTCCCTTAATTTACATCATAAATAACTAAAGATTCGCCTCTGGCGCTTAATTTATAAGTCAATTTAGGCACAACCTAAATCCCTCCCGTCCCACCATATTACATATTTTAGAGAAGGAGCTGCAAAAATTTACTCAGAAGCAAAGGAGCAAATTAGATGCATAATCCCATATACAAAAATCATTTATAATCCTACATCATTCATTGTAAGGTTCCTGTAAAAACATGTGAATATACCCCTGGCGAAGATGAACATAGTAAAAATACAGCTTTTAATGCAAAAATATTCAAGACGAGCACAAGAACATTGATGTGTATGTAGCTGACTTGAAAAGCTTCATGTTGGTTCTCCATTCTATGCACTATAGACTATTTAAATAGAAGAGCATCTTTACCTAGCTGATGTACATTTTGTCAATATGATAGAAGAGTTCTGTTCAGCAGACTGTCTCTCATAAGTGTTGTTCTAGCATACGGTTCTTTGATAGATTTTTAAATGTTGAAGCGTTGTTCTGTTTGTCTACATGCTTAATTGAGAACATACGTGGTAAGCATTGTCAGGCGGTGTACACAGAATACAAAACCAAACCCAAGAACTCTATTCCAGAAAAATATGGCACTCATTTTTTGGATTAAAAAATATTATCATGTTTTGCCAAATGAAACATAGCTAAATCTTGATCTTTTAGTTAGTTCTAACTAGCAATGAAAGCCACTTTTAATATTTGGTCAATTTTTGGCAATAAAGGCCCCCAAAAAGTATTTTTAGGGTGCTTTGCATATGTTGTGAACTTGTGACAATCAAACCCAAAGACTTGTACTGACACTATAATTTCAGGTTAATATTGTAATTTTTGTAAAACATGTTTTCTAATATCTTTTATTACCAATAACCTAAATTTATGAGCAAACTCACAGCCTAAACTCCAAATATAAGTCTTTGAATTTCCCCTCAAATTGCAAAAATATTGAAATTTGACTTTTATTTCCAGTTCGAACTAATCAAAGGATTAAGATCAACCTATATTTTATTTGGCAAAACAGGATAATATTTTTGTAATCCCCAAAAATTAGTGGTGTATTTTTTTGGAATAGGAAATAGATTCATTCAATACATTCCAGATGCTGTTTGTTAGCAGCCAGAAAACCTCACATCATAATAGGATGAGCTGAATAAACATGAAATGGTATTTAGAGAGTTCAAAGTACCATCATCATATGTCTTGTTTATCAAAGTTTCAAGTTATGCTTTTACTATTATAAGTCTTTGATCTGTGCCTCTATACATTAAGATTTGTGTTCCATCTTGAATATTACTGCCTAGATTATAAATCAAGTCTATGCAGTTTGCACACAGCCAGTATGAGCACAGATTCTAGAATCTGTGGTATGAGTCTAACCCCGATTTTGAAAGCTGCTTTATGCAGAAACCTTTGATAAATACCAATCTGCCACAACAATTCTTTGGTTATCTTCAATGTAGGCCCTACTTCTTTATTCAACTTTGATTCAGATCAGTGGTAAAGCCAGGGGAAATGGGAAATCTGACCCCCTGTGAGAACTCTTGTCCTCTTTTATCTCCCCTGCTTGCTGTCCTGATATTGAAAATTGTTTGTACTTTTATCCATTTTTGACCATTTTTGTAAAATATTTCCCACTTTGCCCCTACTTGTCTACGCCCCCTCCCCTCTGAAAAAGTCCTGGCTACGCAAAGTTCAGATCAATGTAGATTTAGATCTCAAACTATATCCATATGCTCAGAGTTGATCCAACTTGAATATATAATTTGCTTGCAAGATGTATTGTAGGGTGTTCCATTTAGTACAAAATATGAGCACATCATCCAGCAGATTCTGAGCTTGAGTCCTCAATAAAGTTGTCATGTTAAAAACAACATGTGAAAACCATGACCTACCCTCTCTGAGCTGTTCTAGATGTGCCTGTGAATCAACCTGCTGGGCTGGCGGCGGTCACTAAATGGGGCAGTCTCAGGACTTGTGGTGATCAGTCTGGTGATCAGAGGGATTGTTTGTGCCCTAGTCACTAGACTAAACTTCCAATACATCAAATCACAAGGCTCTGATTAAGAGCTATATTACAGCTTGACCCAGATTGTGGATGTACATGGAACCGGATCAAAAAGATGCACATGGATACCAATAATGTGTTGAATGAGGTCATGATAGTGATTCTGAACCTTAGAATCAACAAGACTGATCCAAACATAACACATCAAACTAGGCCAGTATGTCATACTTCAAAAACTTTCTTGAGAGGCCCAGTGTCAGAGAGAAGTTGAACAACTTTCTCATTATACTTCTCCTATTTTTGATGAGCTATGCTCATCACACAGCAGAAATCCAGATTAAGCAAATAGTAAGGTGTACAAACTGTAAATATGTAATGAGTCTTCACTGGCACATGTCACTCAGTCAATTCAAATCTGGATTTCAGTTTATGCAGAAGATTTACAGTTGATGCAATTTTACAATTTATAAGGATCTTAGACTGGTTTGGATTCAAAGGCATTGTATTAAATCCATGACACCTACACTATACTAGTAACCATGGTAACCCTTGCCAACAGGAGCACCCTGAACATGCAAAACTAGTTGTGGCATCCTATGCTACCTGCCAATTCAGACCTCACTTTCCATCGATGAGCAATGTGATGCCAAAGAATTGTGACAGTAGGGTAACAATTCACTACCCACTTATTACTGGGGAGGGCTGAAGTCCAGAAAAAAAATTGTGTGTCCTTCAAGCTGGCGTTGTCTTTTTAAAGACATTCTTGTTTTACATAGTCTGTCCATAGATTCTGGAAAAAGAAGGGTTTAAGTGAGATTTCTGGTGTCACCCACTAAATTGTCACATGGTTTGTACTATTTCTACTGGGCACGTCACCGTGTAACTATTGGTGAGGTTAACTCACATCACCCTGCATCAGCCTTCATGCAAGCTGTTTCTACTGGGGTCATTACCACATATTCCTTGCATTACCCCATATTTGCTCAGTAGAAACATGCTGATTATCACACAATGGATAGATCACTGTGCTGAATTTGACAATTCATTTAGTGATAAATCTTGATACAGCTTTGAAAATATCATTGATTTATCAGACTTTTTATTCAAGGAGTTGCATCTTTAACATGAATTGCAGACAAGTAAATAAGATACTCAATTCATAATGCATCTAAGTTATAAAGATAAACATTAAAAATGTTCCTCACATTTTAAACAGCTGCAATGCTGTGTTAAAGCTTTTCAATCAACTTCAAGAATGCTGGTAGACCGTTTATGTCAACTACGAGATGAGCAGAGAGATGGGATATTATTTTTAATGATATTTGACACTCTGAGCAAAATTGACATTCTTCTCATTTACATCTACTCTTTTTTTAATTAACAAAATTAAACATTGTTATTTTCAGTACCAAGCTGCAATGAATTTGCCATAGCAAGGGGGCAAGTGCCCCAAGAAAGGGCAGCAAAATTATTATTAAAAACACCGGGGTGTCCAGGGTCTTTTGTTGCGAGGGCCTCAGCCCCTCTTTCAGAATTATGCGGGGGCTTAAAGGCTAAAATCGCCAAAAACGGCTACTTTTACATGATTTTCAGCACCCAAAGCCCCCCTGGACATGCCACTAAAAAACTCTCCATTTGGCCAGCAAAACAATGGCTTTTCCTGCTAGCAACAGATAGTCATCAGTGATTATTCTTTTTTTAGGCAAGTTGCGGATTATTTTAGGCAAGTTGCCACAACAAGCAGGTTCAGTGTCTAAACTGAGCACTAGTATCAGCTCCCCATTTTATTTCCTCTACTCTGGTCCAGTCAGGTCAATGACATGTCCAGGTTCATCATGAGCAGTCAGAGAGTCGATGATGAGAAGTTGACATTGAATTAAATGGAGATGACATAGCATATTCTATGTCAACAATGGTGTAGAATTCTGACTCCAGGTCTAAACTGAATATACACCCAGCATCCATGCATGGATAAATATATGGCACTCTCAACATCATATGTGCAACAAACTTATCTCAATGGGAATGTTTATGATTTAGAGTTGAGAACCTTCTTTGCTAATGAGATTGATGTGATTTCTCAGAAGACACGCCTTAACTAAGTTAACATGATGCAGTACGTGCTCTGTGAGGCCTTTAACAAACTTATAGATCTCACTTCTCCTGAAATAGTGATATGATGCAAAATTTCTTTTTAGAAAAATGAAAATGAAAAATTCCATTTCCATGTGAACCTCACCTGTGACACCCCTTCTAACTAAAGCAAACAAAGGCAACAAAACGAAGGTTAGACAACGTGAAATTCTAGTGAATTTTCAATGCAACTTAAATGAGAACTCTCACCCTTCACATGTCAAACCTAATGGGAAATTTCTAGATTGCATTTGAGTACTGTTTAGATTATTGATATTAAAATTTGTGGTTTATTTATTTGCTAACGAATCTCGCCACTATCCAATTTCCAGCAATTCCATTTCAGCCCAGCTGCACATCCTGCGATGATGAACTCAAAAATCAAGTCCATTTCAATCAAAAATGAAAATTGATAAAGCTGGTGATGATTTATGGCACAAATCCTGTTTTGCAATCAGGGAAATTAATTAAGAGAAGGATAACCATCATGTTAGTTGGATGTTCTTCATTGTTCGTTATCATACTGAAATGCAATCACTGCCCATTCCATTGAGGCAGAAATTTATTAAAATGGAACAAACTGAAATCTGGATCAGAAAATGTCAGAGGATTATTAATTACATGTCCATGTGTGTGTCACTATGGGCTCTACATGTATCAACCCATCGCAGCAACTGGGAATATTTGACAAAGTTAAATTTATATTTTGGAATTGTATGTCAATGACTCACAAATGTAATTTCTGTTCATATGAATGTACCCAAGCCAAATCCAAAAAAGATCCAAATATGGAAGAAAAAATATAATTCATGTGCCCCTCATTCCAAAAAGGATTCTGACCTGTTTCAAGTGTTTGTCATCATGTCAAATAATATTAGTTTGGAAAATGTGTTCACTCATTGATTCATTCTCAGACTAACTGATTTGTGTTCATTCTTTCATGTCTTCATTTATTATGTATTTACTTATCTAGACCTATCTAGGCAACTTATTTTTAATTGTGTGATCACTTTAGGCTATGATATTAATATCCAGTTTTTTTCTTGCGCTTGCAGCACATTACTTTTCACTTTTGGCTTTTTCATTGGAACTATGTCATCTATTTTGTGTGTTACCATACACGTGGTATCCACATCCATGATGCATGTAGCCACACTGATTCATCACATGTTAATCACCAATGAGCCACACAGCACAGTGATGCATCCCACATCCATGACACAGGGCTTTCCCACAGAAGATTTCAACAACAGAGGGCAGTATTACACTTTCAAGATCAGTCTTTCTTGGGGTTGCAACACTTCCCTTATTTTGGATTCCTCTGTCCTCATGTCATTGCGCTTTGTGAATTTCAAGAAGACCTAGCTTAGGCCAAAGAAAAAAGAGGGTTGTCTCATGAACAATGCAAAAAAAGGCTGTGCTAACCCCCTTACATTATTATTTTTTATAATTGAAAAAGCAACACAAAAGCATGAAAAAATGTCGCAAAAACAATTGCGCGAACAAACTGTGGAACTTTCAAAAGCTTTGTGTGCAGTTTTCTGATACAAACTTCTGTTTTCTTTGGAATGTGTTTTATTTTGGACATAAAATCTTCAATGGTCAAAACCATTGTCTGCTCCCTTGTGTACATAAACTGGTAGTTGGGCATGGACAGTCAGACATGGACAGCTGCAGAAAGTTGAGGTTTTTCTTCCCTTTTCCCCTTCTGATGCGATAGCATAAAAACCTGTCATTTTGCAAGTGAGTAAAAACAATTTTTATTAATTAATTTAGGCCCTAATTAAAAACCACTTCCCCTTTGCCTATTTTAGTAAGGACACTGGACACTGTTTTCCTGCTAATATCCTGAGCAAATATTTCCCCCTGTTTTCTTTAATAATTTACAAACGTGGTTACGTGACAAGCACCATGACTATCACCATGACTTGTAATACACTGACACACTGTCACTTTAGGGAGGTAAAATACATTGTCAAATTTACTAAAACCACTTTCTAAATGTTGAGGGTTAAAAGTTTACAGCAACTCATCAGAACAGGTGAGATTATTCCCACTTTCACCAGAGTTTGTGCAAAGGTCATGGGCTATAAAATATTCAGCAACATTTCTAATAGAAACATGCTAAATGCTAGGCCAAGTTGATCAAGTTGTCATAAACAAAAATCACAAGTATTTTGTGAGATTTTAATCTGTTTTAAGGACATGCACAGTTCTCTATATCCCAATAATGCTTGTACCACACTGACTAACACTCATGACCTTTGAATGTGTTGGATAAAAATTAATACCCATTATCACCGAGTAGCCCCTTCGCCCTACATCAAGCCCCCTAAACACAGTTTAGGGATGCTTTTGAGGTTTTTTTGAGTAAATTGTTGAGTTATTGTTGAATGGAAGTAGGTGTAGTGTGCACTCCCACTTTTATCTTGTTTATTTTTTTTTTTTGTGCAGGATTTTGTCAGTGTGTTCTCATAAGAAGAACTTTTAGAAGAAAATTAGAGAATGAAAATGTTAACTTCTTAGGCCCTTTACAATCAATTCTTAGTTTCCTGTTTCCTGCCCGCGTCCAAAGTCTTATTTTTATTTTTCTCTTTTAAAATAACTTTTAATGACTTCCATTTGGTACTTTCTGACTTTGATCATATCAACTATAATGATGAATAAACAAAGAACATAACTGTACCATTACTAATGTATAAAATCAAACATATAGTTGTAAAATAATTAAATGCATGTTCCTAGTCAAAACGGGTTGATGTAGGTTGCGACCGTTTGTATTAAAATAAAGAAAATAATAGATAGGCCTAATTAATAATTAATAATTAAAAGTCACCTCATCCCTTGTTTTCAAGCATGAAACAGGAAACTAAGAATCAATTGTATTAAAGGGCCTTAGAGGAAATTGAAAATAATGGGGCATAGCTGAACCCAACCTTAAAGATGACATGGTCTTGGAAAATTGGTCAAGAATACAATTAGGCCTACATGTACATCACTATTCAGGAACATACAACTGATTTTTTGGAATTTTAGAATTAATGGACATTGACAAGAATAATAGAAACGCACTGATTATCACACAATGAAAAGTTCACTGTGCTGAATAATAATAATATATGAAAATGGACAAATGAATTGGTTGCCGAAGTATTGCATTTGATTGCATCAAAGACAGACTTGGGAACTTCCTCTGCTATTTCATGATCATATTCCAAGCCCACATCCATGTTGTGTGAATGAAGTTTGCAAGTTTAATACCAGACATGGGCTTAATTAGATTCAGGTCTGTTTGTGTGACCTTAATGACCTTAATGGTTTACTATTGCTACTATTTAGTAATCAAATTAAGTTGCAGGACATTTCTAACAGCATTCAGCAAGACCCTCCCAAGTATAGGCATACTATAGAATCTGAATCTTGAATTTGTATGCATTACAGTTTTCATTTAATTCTTGTTTTTATAGCCATCTTAATTTAGTTGGTTGTTGATTGTATGATTAACTTTTGCAACTTTCTAAAGTATTATGTTCAAAATCAAATAATTACAATATAATCATATAGTTATTAAGAAGTAACAGTATCACAGACAGCTATACAGTGCTCGATACCAATAAATGGTAGAGCTATTAAAAAAAATATAGACACAGATATTAATACATTTCACAACACTGTGTTTCACGCTAAAGCGATCTTCAGGTGAATCAATTCAAAATGAAACACACGATGAACAACGGCCTTTCCAAAAACTCCGTAACCTAGTCAATTCCAGGCAGCCGAAAAAACACCTGGCGCGAGTATGATGAAAATTAGGTGGTGACATAGGTTATGGAGAAAATGAATAGGCCTAAACATACCATATAAAACATTACTTTTTCTTAACACGGCTATGACGACATTTGCTTATCAGCTCACTTCTTTTGTTGAGCGAGATTCTTGGATTACTCATTTTTGAGTTTAAGATTGCCATTTTTTCTTCTAAACAAAGGTTACAAATAGAAGACATGTCAGAGTTCGAGGAAGATATGTTTAAAATGGTGGAAAATATCGAATTTAGACAAGTAAGTGACCAATTTCAAACAAAGCTGAAGGAAGATGTTAGGAAAATAAACTCATCTGATAAGATCTCCGTGCAAGCTGATAAATCAAGAAACATTTATAAAATGGACAATACTGAATATAGCAAACTGTTAGAAAACATAACTCAAATCGCATAAAACTAGCCCAAAACAGTAACGGAAATTGATCAGGAATTTTGTAGTATTGCCGGGAAGTTAAACCTCACAGAAAGAATAGACAAAATACGCTAAGGAGGCTTTCATTTAAAAGGACCACAAAGATAACTTTGAGATGAATCCAAAATGCAGATTAATAAATCCAACAAAAGCTTAACTGGGAAAGGCTAGCAAAATAATGTTGACCGTTCAATGCAGAAATAAGGACAAAATCGAGGTAAAACAATGGCGGAACACATCTGCAGTTCTAGAATGGTTCAACAGCTTAAACAGAAAAACGGAACCAACATTTCGTCCTTCGACGTAGTAGAATTTTACCCGTCTATTTCAGAAAAACTGTTAATGGATGCCTTAAACTGGGCCAAGCGGTTTGTAAGTATTTCAGACTTGGAACAGAACACAATCATGCATGCAAAAAGACTCTCCTGTTCGACGCCATTTTGGCAGAGCGTGGATCAAAAATAACGATAACGCGTTTGATAGCAATGGGTGCTTACGATGGCGCTGAAATCTGCGAATTAGTAGGTTTGTTCATACTTTATGACCTTGAAACAAACCTTGGAGCGGAAAGCGTGGGACTATACCGCTATGATGGGTTAGCTGTTCTAATGTTCCGGAAGTGACGCAGACAGAATGCGAAAGAAAATCACAGAAATGTTCAAATCATACGACTTGCGAATATCAGTTGAAACGAACCTTAAATCAGTTAATTTTCTAGATGTTAATCTGAATCTTATCAACGAAAGCTACAAGCCGTTACAGTAAGCCGAACAATCCACCTGTATATATCAAACCAGATCAGTACCAATAAATTGGCACAGCAATTTGTCTCAAATATGAATCTAACCATCCACCAACAATTATTAGAAATATACCTGCAGCAATCAGTAAGAGAATTTCTACTTTGTCCTCAAGCAAAGAGATTTTCGACCAAGCAGCCATTAAACGCATATCAGTAAGCGTAAGTTCATGTGGCTATTCTGAAAAATCCAGTACAGTGAAAAGGAGAATATCAATTACGAAACAAGATAATAGCAAAAAGAAGAATAAAAGCAGAAAAAAAAGGTTATATGGTTTAATCCGCCATTTAGTAAGAATCGTTAAAACAAACGTGGAGGTACTTTTATTTGCTAATTAATAAGCATTTTTAAGAGGGAGCAAGCTGTTTAAAATATTCAACAAGAACAGCGTGAAAGTAAGTTATAGTTGCATGAGAAATATAGTGCGCTTATGAAATCCCACAACGCACAAATCAGACGTGGCGCCGATAAGCCACCCGAAAAAAGT
The DNA here is from genome assembly GCF_039555335.1 of Amphiura filiformis. Lineage (NCBI taxonomy): Eukaryota > Metazoa > Echinodermata > Ophiuroidea > Amphilepidida > Amphiuridae > Amphiura > Amphiura filiformis. Next base: position 43,686,483 of record NC_092638.1, on the reverse strand, counting down.
GTAATTGTAGAAAAAGGACAGCTGTCCTCTCAGTGGAAAGTGCTTATCTCAAGCTATAGTTTACAAAGCCACAGTAAACTCAGACAATGAATCAAAGCAATATATTGGATTAGCAGGCGGTACATTTAAGGAAAGGTAAACAACCACACTAAGTCTTTTGGGAAAAATACAAAAAGGAGACAGAACTATCGAAATATGTTTGGGGACTTAAACACAAATTATGAAAAGTTCAACATCAGTTGGGATATAGTTCAAAAACCAACACCAAAATGAGAAAATCAGGAATTTGTAACCTAAAAAAAAAAAAAAAAATGGCAATCTTAAACTCAAAATGAGTAATCCAAGAATCTCGCAACAAAAGAAGTGAGCTGATAAGCAAATGTCGTCATAGCCATGTTAAGAAAAAGTAATGTTTTATATGGTATGTTTAGGCCTATTCATTTTCTCATAACCTACACCACCTACCGTTGTCGCCATACTCGCCAGGTGTGTTTTTCGACACTGCAGCAGTTGCTGGTTACGGAGTTTTGGAAAGGCCTTTGATCATCGTGTTTTTCAATTTTAATTTATTCACCTGATGATCGCTTTGGCGTGAAACACAGTGTTGTGAAATGTATTAATATCTGTGTCTATATTTTTTAATCATATAGTTATATAGCCTAGGACCTGATACATAACTTCCATCTTCCAAACTCTTCCACGGATTGTGAATTTCCCTTTGATTTTGGGCTTTTTGATATAAATGCTTTAATTTAATGTGAGTGAAATCTTGAGTATAGAAGACATATGACAGTCAATTCCAGGCAGACCAAAATAATTATAGGAAATGCTGAAAATTGAGTTATTACCAATAACTTGCCATAATGAGCACATAAAGCTTTGATAATGAACATGTTAACATTCCCAAGTCCCAGCTGACATGCAGTGGCATACTTCCATGCAAAATGTAGGCTATTATAGACCTTCACAGTTTAAAATTCCCTTGCACAGTGCAAAGTCTGCATCATTTCACATTTCAGGTGGGATTTGACCTCACATGCCCCTGCAAAATGTTCCCTGGTCATGAGGCCCACTTCAATGGCTGCCATTGAGGTGTAGGAATGTGTGGAATCGGATTTGACCTATATAACTTCTTCTAGGATCTTCTTACTGCCTATATCTCAATTTCATTTATTGCGTACTTGTCACATTATAGTAGCATGCATGAGCACTCTTCTGTGCCGGGCTTCTGTGAGTTTAGATCTATCCATGGGAATCCACAACTGCCCAAACAAAAGGACTTTATAAACTTGGGTTAGATTTCCTCAAATTATGCTCCAATACAAAATCCTATTTCATGTTGGATAAATCAGAGGAATGAAGTTATATGGATGAGCCCTCTCAATCAACCCAGCTTATTACTCAATATTAACTTGATTATGTTATTCAATATAAGGTCACTAATAATGAGGAAAACAATTGTTGACCCTACAAATTTCATCTTCATACACACAAAAGAAATGTCAAAGTTTTTTGGTGGAAGTGGAAGTTGGCTTAGGAGCTAATCTATGATAACCTTGTGGGAAATATGGGTAGCATGCCAAAAATCATTTACTATGAAGGTGAATGGCTGGTTTGAACTTTGATACTATATTATGGTACATAAAGTTCATAAACACGTAATTTTAGAGAATATGTTGCTCAAATAACCCACACCATTTCACTTTGGGCCAGACTAGGCCAGGGGTTCTCAACTAGTGGCACTACTGCCACATGTGGCACTTTGCATCCTTCTGTGTGGCACTCAGAAAGTGTTCAAAAACAAAGAAAATAATGAAAAATATGTACATTTCATTCTTCACATTGCAAGAGACACAAAGCTCTTGGATTCTACACACGGTTGAGATAGGTCAATCACATGGGCTGGCATTTTCACATCTTTAAGGAAGTCAGTAGAAAAGTATACAAATCACATGTACTACAAAATTGTGAACAAAGGAAAGCTCATAGGTGTACTGAATTACAATTAGTTTCATCAATATAGGAACAAATTATCTATGATGGTAAGGAATTCTGCTCTTGCTTAGCTGGGCATGTCTACCAATCCCAGAGGACACTGTAAACATGCACAAGACATGATGAAGTAGCTTGTTTTGAATACCAAGCAAGATGAAGAGGTGGTAGAGCAGGCTTGTCTCCAGTTGGCCTGAATGCATCACTAGATGATTGGTCATGCATATTAATGAAAACTTGGCCAACTCATTTGTAGAGTGCAGAGGTATCCAATAGAGCAAGTTTTCTAAAAATAATTACCTTTTAAAACAATGACATCCCAAACTGAATCTCTGCAGCGGGCTGTTTAATATAATATACACAAACTTGACCAAACTCATTTTTATATTTATTATTAAAACTCCTCTTTAACTTTTAAAACAATATCTTCCCAAGTTGAATCTCTATTCCCAATATATGAAAACTTCTATTGTTGACTTCAAGGAATATGATAGAGGTAGACAATATGTTTTCTTAATTAACATCATTTCTTTCAACATAATTTCTTTCATAACTTTTAACAAAAAGAAGTCATAAGTTCAATCTCTTGTCACAAGCAATATCTTATAAATAGAGTAGAAGTTCTTCACAATTTACGCATCTTTTGTTAAGTCAGGATATTTTGAAGATAATTTATATCAACATTGAAGGAGGGTTATCTTGTTATAGCCCTAACGAGGCTAATATTTATACAAATTAAGTTTTCATTAAGAGGAATTAGGCTCATTGAAACCTAATGCCTACTGTATGGGATGGATTGCCTTTGCCAAGAATGTATTAAATAAAATAAGTATCAAAATCTACCATGCCACTAGGACTGACATGACATCTAATATTTGACATGGTGACCTGTCCTTGTTTTGTTGTCTCCTATCATTAGTTCATAATTAGCATATCTTGGACACAACTTATCTGATCTAGATCAAACTGATGACTTTTACTTGTAATTTTATCCTCAAAGCACAGAGGTCCGATCATAGTTCCCCAGTAGGAAGTCAACCTTATGTCAAATGTTATTCAACTATATTGTTGCTAGAAAAATAAACATTCAAAATGGATGCCCTCATATATTCAGGCCAATATATGCATCCCATGCACTAATACAAAATATCTCCTACTGGAGTGATTTATTTTTCTTTCTAATCACAATCTTATCTGCGGGCCAACTCGACTAATTATGGAATCAGCCTCCTAATTACTACTTCACATTAATTAGAGCCACTCTCTGGAGCATGTGTAATTGAATCTTGCGACTATACCCAGAGGTACAACATAGCAATAAACAACACCCGCTGCTTTGTGTAGTTTTGCGCCCGCTAGTTTATCAACAACACAAATTACATATCTGTAGTCCCAATTCAACCTACCTGAAGAGGATGTAATCTGTCTCCAACCAAGATTCTCTCTAGGTAAATTGGAGTAACAATATTCCAAAACAAGAACCCAGGATTCCCGTAGAGTTTTTGTTGTTTAAAAATCCTGTGTACTATACCAACACAATGGTGTTCATATTATGAGTGGAAGTCAAAAATGGTCATGGCCTAGGATGGGGGCCTCATCATCTCCACCATGGACCAGTCAACACTTGGCTGAGATTCCAATCATTGCCTACCTTCGTCCATCTCACCACTACTGCTATTCAAAACTGTATTGATAGGGCAAAGAGGTGCGGATTTACAGCAATGTCTGTATAAGCTATGTCAACCATGCTGCTAATGGCTGGCACACTTGGCCCATAAACAACTCCCCTCTGATTGGACCAAACTAAATTCCTATATCCCAAGCTATAACTACAGTCACCAGGGTTGAACCTTTACCTATAAATTCAAGATCCCATGAGGTCAATACTTGAGTTTAGTTTTACAACTGGGTGACCATGGCGACTATTGATGATGCATGCATCTATTTCCGTTCTGTTGCGATTTTCAAGATGGCACCCAAAGCACCATTTAAATCCTGTGATAACTTGACAAGTCTCTTTAATCACAGATACCATGATAACTGAACATATGTTGCAATATGATAAATGTCTGGACCATCCTCTAAAACATGCATGACTGGCAAACTAGATAGCCCTAGCTACTACTAGTATCACATATAAACCAAATGGGTAGCAGGATTCCTTAGGGGTCAGTCCATGAGTTTTCAAGTTATTTTTATAAACAGTACACACACACCGGTGTAAACTGTGAGGACTAAGTTCACCATCAGCTGATATGCAATTAGCCCTTCGTGAGCATCATTAATATTATTGGTGAAGACAATTTTGGCTATTTTTAGAAGAAAAAATATTACTGGCACGCAGCACATGAGAAATATAAGTGCCTACGTCAGAAAGATCATGACATTCAAATTTATAATTTCTCTCTTGCTTTTTTTAAAGTTTTCATGAGTCCTATAAAAGTATAAACTTAGCCAAATGTCACACAGAAAAGGAATTGGTTGACTATGGCCCAACAGAAGCTATAGAATGACTACTACTATCAAATAGATGTTTGAAAACAATGGAAACCACAAAATAACTAATGCAACTAACCAGGCAGAGTAGGCATCATGTATGTTATAAAAAACAACAACCCAACCCTGTTGTATGGGCGGATGGAGTGTTGAAGTAGGGTTGAGATTTTGTTGTCCTTTTCATTTTTTTCCAGAGGTTAAAATGACCCTAAAATATCACCAAAAATTTTCAGTCAAAAAAGAGGCGTGGGATAATAACGTTTGATCAAATACGGCCGATTTTACATAATTTTAGCTAAATTAAATATAACATTCCAAAATGCAAAATCCGGGTCGGTCAGGCCCAGTAAAACAGGGTGTTTTTGGTATTTTTCTTCGCCTAGAGCGTCAAATTCAAATAACAAAAGAATACAAAACTATTACAGAATTGACAAATAAAATAATTAACATTTACAGAACATTTTTTTGATATGGTACATTCAAACAAATAAACAAAAACAAGAAAATATCCCAAGTGGTCAAAACTCCATCCACCCAATCCATCATCAACAATTTACCACCATGAAATATGATTCCTTTTTTGTTCCAGCACAACCAATCAGTCTCGATGAAATGGTCATTTACATGGGAGTTGGATGTGAAATATTGATGCATTTTTGGTTATTTTATACCACGGCACCTAAGTGTCTGTCTGCAATTGTCTGTTTGAGATAAATTCTGAATCCTCAGTGCTGTTAAGTTGTCTCAATTGCCAAACTGATGCGGGATCGAAATGTCTTCTGTCAATACCATCGTCAAACAGGCTACAGGGCCTTATTTGACATGCATTTTTACTTTTTTTGTACTTTTTCTGTCTGGATCTACATGTACCAATTTTCTTAGCTATAGCAATATCAAATAACATGCAATAACTACAAAAATGAAAATGAAACATGTTTTAAGGAAAAGTTTTAACTGTTAAAACAGCTTAAACATTAATTTTAAAATCCAAAAATTACATATTATTTAAAAAATTACCTATTTAACATTCATAACCTCATTAATAAACGCGATGCGTGCGATCAATCATATATTTTATATTTGTGAAAACGCCGCAAAATCGAGGTCATTAATATCTCACAATTGACCGCAAAATGCGTAATTGTTCCAATGTCGCATTACAATTGACTTCTCGTGCGCCACTTTTGTGCCATTAATGATAGCGTCCAACGAACTGATCAAATGCTGGCAAGGCTGCCTCCAGGATATTTGGATTGCGCACCATATTTGCACAGATTCTGTACGCACTTTTGTTATTATTGGTCGCTTTGTTTTAGCCTGATCGATTTTGGGAAAGGGAAGATGTAAAATTGTTTATTTTTACAAACTTTGAGGAAAATTTTGTGTTATTTTGTAAAGTTAAAAGATCAAAGTGCGAATGAATGAGGTTAATAACTTTGCATCGGTTATATATAAAGCATTGTGAAAAATCTAAACATTTTGCTTTGGACCTCGGAATATCCCTCGGGTTGCTCAATTCTGCCCTCGGGATATTCCTCGGTTCCAAAGGCAAAATGTTTAGATTTTCACAATGCCTCCAAATAACACTTCGATGCGCAGTTAATTAGAGGCTTCACTATTTGGAAAGAGAGATGGCAGTCCTCTAATTAAAAACCCAAATGCACTTTTGTCTTTTAAATTAAACCTTGCCACCTACTATAGAGTTATATCGTATGTAAAGGAAGAGAAAACATCTCAAAAACTGACATGGGTAAAAATGATAAGCTATTTAAATGTCGATCAATATGCAAGGCAAAAGGTACTTTGAATTCCCTCGTTCAATTTGCCACAGGAATTCAGTGCCTTAAATATACACAAACCCTGTGTATTTCTATGTACATTTCATTAATTCTATTTTTGATTGCATCTATTTTAAATGCTATAACAGCTTCACTTTTTGTTGCCATTAATGACATGTCAAGCGCCACAAACTGATAAAATTTGACAAGATAAATCGACAATTGTGTGCTCCAGGAGTTCTATTTTAATTGTATCATATTCAAAGAATACAAATTTTAAAAATAGATATTAAAACATTTTGAATTCTTAGAAGTGGAAGTTGCTTGTGCCCAAGTTTGATTGAAAATGACATGAATAAAAGATGTATTAACAAACCAAATGGGAAAATATTCTAATAACAGGGATATGGAGCCCTAGTATTTTTACATTAAAAAAGTGAAATCAACATTCAAACACCACACTGTAATCCTGGGACTGTAATTTAGTGAATAAGATATATTCTGGTAAAACAAATCAATGGAAACTTACAGTACTAAGTTTTATTTTAAATGTTCTGAATGTAAGCAGTTTTTTTAAGAAGTGTGACTTATTAACAAATATGAAAAATATTGTGCTGTAAAAGCCAATATTTTTGCATATAGACATTTTTGTGATTTGAAGGAAAATGAACCTTCAGTGATTTGTCAATTTAAGGGTTGCTCAGTCCTGCCCTATACTTGCAAGGTATTATTGAACATTTGCATGTATTCTCCTGTTATTTTTGATAAAGTTCACCACACCAAAAAAATATGTTAAATTTTCAAAATAAGCAAACATAAATGAAGGGAAACATATCAAAGTACGCCACACTTCAGGCTGTCAATGGGAAAGCTTCCAGTCCATATTTGGAAAGAGAGATGGCAGTCCTGCTGTGACGCTATTTACAAATATGGCAAAACCGCATGTGCCTCGTGCGTCCCTTCTGTTAACTACAATGAACTATGTCAGTGATTTCTTTCTAGCCCGGTCTACCTTCTGAAATTACCATGGCAGTTATGGCTGATGAGCAGGCATATATTTCACAGTTTATGACAGAAGTTTAGGTAACAAAGAGTTAAGTAATGGGGAGTAAAGAAGATGCCGAGTTTCTAGTGATGAGTTATCTTGGAGAACAACTCATGGTTTCATTCCATACTCTATTCAGAAATATTGAATGTGTATTGTTCAATATTTCGTACAAAAAACAGAATAACCGTCCTTGCATATTTTAATATTGGGGCAAAATATTTTTTAAATAACTAAAAATAATTCTTTCCCTCATTCTATCTATCCTGATTTAGTTCACCCAAAATATTTGAGGGGTGGGGTGTCTCGTAAATCCCCTTCATGTCTAGAAAATGTCTATCTAATTGGAACAAAGTCACACTTTTATAGGGCACAGTAATTCTATACAAAATTATGGAGTTCTATCTTTTGAGGTGTAAGAAGCAGCACAGTACCTGTATTAATTCAAGTTGTTCCACCAACTCCCCCGACGGCAACTTGATAAATGGCTCCCTCAATCATATTCATAACCCTCTCCCCTAATCCATCACCTAAGCTATGCCATGTCAGTTTCACCGATATGCCACCAAGATACGTTATACCGAATAATGTTATTATATGTCTATTTTAAATTCTGGAGTCGGGTAGGTTGTGATCACATTGGAATGGGTCAACTGCCATCTTATTCACAGCATATTGGTTACAAGTTTCTGGGGATATTGATAGCTTATCTGTCATAACCTACGCAATAGGCCTGTGTCATCTTATGAATGCAAAGGAAAATATATTAGGTGAATAAGACAGTTCTACAGGCCGGGCTGACCCAGAGTTCGCATTTTGGGGAGGATTTTTTTAGCTGTATAAATTTAAAAATAGTCAAAATGTAGTGATTTTGACTGAAATTTGTTTGGGAAAAAATCAGAAAATTTTCAAAATATTTTTGCAAAAAATGCTCCACACACATTTGTCAAAATCCCTGTGATTTGATTTTTTAGGGCGTTTCAAACTTGTAGTGAAAAGAGGAAGTGAATGAACTTCCAGAACATCTATCACTAATTTAGTAATAAATTTAACAAATTGAAGAACATTTTAAAGCAAAAGTCATTGTTATACCTGTTTTTCACAACCGATATACATAAATCCACAAAGTCTGCATAGCAAGAATAACATGTTGCAGATCTTGTTTTCTAGAACATTCTTTTTCAAAACAAACTTATTCATACAATCATTTCACTTAAAAATGCAAATTGAACATTTTATGATAAATTTTGTTGAAAGAAGTACTTTAAATCAATACTGTGATCCCCTTAAGAATACCAATTTGATTCTGCAAATGAAGAAAAAAACCCTTTTAACATAAATTTTCATCAATTCAAACCAACTCAAAGTGGGTCTTGGAGACACACATACTGTCAGCACAATTCCAACAAATCTGTCTATAGCAATTCTTTCATACAGATTTCATTTTCCCAAACCATGCTTTAATCAGATAATTAAAGGAATATATCAAAGAAATACTGTCAACTGGTTTGTTGTTTTTGATCCTACCAACTTTGTCACCCTTCAGAGTAGAAGCAAGTCTCTCCTGTGTGCAACAACAAACAACAAGAAATTGTATACTTTCGAGCTAAATTCAGTAATTCTCACTTATATTCTCAGATATTGTAAGTTTAACCAAAGATAATTTCACAGCAGATTACATAAGTTGAAAACAAGCGTGGTAATTCAGTGAAATTATAACTCCCTCGAAAATAGTGGCTTACAATAGCTGAACAGAGTAAAGTTGATTGAACGTACTTGAATTAAAAGAATCAGGTTATCAATGCAGTTGAAATTCATACACCCCCTATGGATGACATTACCTTAATCTTCCACACAGGGTGTGCAGATTTCAAATGGAGTCACCCATACAGGTATAACCCCATTTGAAATTCACACTCCCTATACAGAAAATTAAGGTCATGTCTTCCATAGGGGGGTGTGTGGATTTCAACCTGAATAGCCCAATGCGCTGGAATGAAAATGCCATTGAGGAGAGGAGTATTTTTACAAAGCTGAATTTTCTTTATCTGCTTGGTCTGCTTAACATAGGCACTCTATTTTTATGAAAAACATAATTTGACGTACTTGAGATTTTGGTTGTAGTCATCTGCCTGCCTTTCTCGTATTGATAAATGGATGTGTAAGCACTACAAAACAGGTTGTTCAATATCACATGCAGGATTGAAGCTTAGTATGGAACATAAATAGCATCCAACAATTTTATGTTTTAGTAGAATATGTATGAAATATGGTATGAAATGGTGGAAATATTAGGAGAGAAAAGTTTTGGTGTATATTATATATATTCTGATGGAAATATTACGAATTTATAAGCAAAGACCGGGGGAAATATGAGCTATTATTCTTTTGAACATGTTAAAAGCATGCAGGCATTTAATCAACCGGCAAATCAATCAATCAAATCATTAATCAATAATCAATCAACCAATCAATTTCTAGTGAGGTACTTGGATGCATATTGTATAAGTAGCTACAAGTCTCTATCATGTTAGGGTGGTAACTTGGTTGATCTCAACATCTGGTAGATATGCCTGAGCAGGAACCAGCCTATTGAGGGGGCTATTGACTGGTGGCTAGTGGTGTAATACCATCTATCTGCATGGTTTACATATGTAATTACTTTTGCACATTTCATACCAGGTCAGATACCCTGTTCTTGCTTTACTGCATGTTTTAGAGTTATGTTTAAGGTTTTGTTGATGTAAGACAGGATTTTCAAGCACATGAACATGTCACATTTTGCTGTCACTTCAACTGCTACAACCAACCAGCCACCCATGTGCAAACATCTAATCCTGCCTATTGTTCAATTAAGGTTAGTATTCACCCTAGTTATATATTGACCATCTTGCAACCAAAATAATGTTCTCCCTGCACCTGCATTCGCAAAAAGTGCATTTTTGATGATTCTTCATCATACTTTCTGGCAATGCGCTATAAACTAGAAAGCTTTTACAAAGCATACACATTACTTAAAGCATGCATATGTATGTCATCTGCACACAAAACATGCAATTTGCAGGTAGAACCTCGTTTTGAGATGACCGTGTAAAGGATCAACACAAATATGACTGGCCATTCACCTTAACATTAAGATTAGATTTAGGGTTAGGGTTTAGGGCTACAGGATGTCTCATCTCATGTTGAGAGTAATGCCATGTTGGAGGTCGCAGTGGCAGTATCAAATCGTGAATTTTAACCTAACACAACGAGACATGCGTAAAAGTGTGGGATGCTCGTAGGCTGGTGATGCAACAGTGTAAATTGCATCGCCACTGACATCCAATATGGTGTTACTCTCAACTTGGGACAAGAAACACTATAGCAGGTGGTATTGATGATTTTATTTCATTTATACAAATCTGCAAATACCGGTTTACAATGGCACAAAATTGTACATTTTGTCCCACTATTTATTGATTACATTTGAGCCACTTACCTGCTGAAATATAGGCCAAATTCAAATGGAGAATCATAGGTGTCCAATGAACAGCACATGGAAAGGAAACAGAAAAATAAAAAACAAATTAGTCAAATTCAAATTTACACAACATATATTGTTGAGACAAAAGGCAGAAGGTATAACATTATGAATGCAAGAAGTATTACACAAGTAACATTTTTCGCACAACACAAAAATATTGATTGGTAGTTTACCATGGAAACCAATTTTGAGCACCTGTAGAACAATGGATGGCACCCTCATTATAAATCTGGAGCGGGCTTAACCTAATGTAAGGGGCTGCATCTTTTAGCATTCTTTCATTTTTTATTAATTATACTTCCTTTTTCTTGTTACCTTCTTTATAGGGAAACAAAAAAATCAACATTTGGGTATCTATTTTGATCAAATATAGAGCTTAATTTAGAAATTGAAATATCATGGCTCTGTTATTGTCAACATAATTAACATAATGAACAGCTCATCATGCAGCTGCATTTTGTTCCTGATGACACAATTTTTTACGCTAGATTAGGTTTCTTTTCAAATCTAAATCTAAGCATTTATCACCTTTTTTCATATAACATTTTGTCACCTTTTTTCATATATAACTGACACATATTTGGGGATTTGATATTGTATGTGTCAGTGATCTGAATCATTCTACATCATTAAAATATGCACCATTTTAATTTATGCCATGCTTATTAGAGTATAACCTAAATACTAGAATTCCCTCCCAACAGTATGGCAAGTATGCATGGGCATATACACACAAATGTGGCACTTCAACTCTGAATACGACCAATAAAATGCACATGCTGAACAAAAATATTCTCACAGAATATTCTCATTCATCTTAGCTCTTTTACACAGCAACATTCACACTTGGTAGCATGCACACACTCTGAAATCACCTAAATGTGCAATACCACCACCAAGACAAGAATAACCCAAACAAGACCCCCTATTCCCAGCATCTAAAGGCTCCTCCATCTCCTGACATGCATAAATTTACAGAAACAGCAATCACAGGGATCAGCTACCATAATCTCCTCCCACATCTGTCATCATTGTTTATGACTCAGCCCTGCATCATCTGCTCCTCCTCCTCTTTCTAATGAAAACACAACTCTGCATGACCTTTCATCTATCTGACCTATCTCGCTTTCACTTCCAGGTCATTGAACGAAGAACCAGTACAGGCACTAAAATAACATGATGTGCACGCACAATCGCACATGCATGGTTATTGATGCAAAGCACTGTCTGTGCAAATGAGTCTAGTTATTCTACTTCTGATGATGTGTAGAACACTACGCAAATGATTTGATCAACTTGTCAAATGTGTTATTCCAGTTGAAATCTATACACCCCTATAGAAGACATGACCTTAATCTCCCACACAGGGGGTGTAGATTTCAAATGCAGTCGCCCATTCAGGTATAACCCCATTTGAAATTCACACTCTGTATGTGGAAGATAAAGATCACATCTTCCATATGGGGTGTATGTATATTAACTGAAATAGCACAATGCTTGTAGCTATATATTTATGCTGTGTAGTCTGCGCATAACATATACATCCATGCAGCCTGCCATATTTAACATCCAAACTTGCTATAGATTGCCGATGGGAAACCACACTTAAATCACAGCCATATTTGCACATCAACATTTTTATGACATTTTATATATTACAATACTATTAACGCTGTGTTGTCATACAGAGGGAGTTATAAAAATCCTATCAATTTTGCAAACATAATTACACAGAAACAGCTGCTGGTGGATGTTCAAAGGGACTGAGCTCATCAGTTAACCAATTTAATGTAGCATCGCTTTCATTAAGAGTCATTTTTCATCAAATTAATATCCTAAATTTATCAACATGATTGATATTCTAATGAAACGAATCAGGTGAAGAATATATTCAAGTGGTAAAACACTGCATGCGGAATTTGGGTCATTGTCATTAGTACGATTAAGTACTAGTTAAGGAAGCACCTAAAATGAATAATTGCACTGATTAAGGAATCATGAGCTTTATCTACCCATCTGTCTTTTGGGAAACTTATTACACTCATCCCTGATCTTGTTTCATCTTAATCCGTGAATGGCTATGTGTGCATATCTTTTTATGCATCTCAAAATCGTCAGCACGGTCTTTAGAATTCAGACAGCAATTTGATCTGAAGGGAAAAAAAGTGCCACATAACACTTTTCATGCATATATACGGCAATTTTAACCGCATGAAGAGTCCCAAATGTTGATGGCACATTTGCCTCATCACAAATTAAACATTGTTGATAAAATGACACTAATTCAAAATCATCATGATCATGAAATTATGTATGTTTAGGTTAATGTAAATTGAAAGCATGTAGCATATTGAAATTTAATCATTACTTCAGCATAAATGATTCTTTTTACGAAATGACCTCATTAAAAATAGTACTTGTATTTCACAATATAATACCTTTCATAAACACTAATGTTATGTTGGAATTACCTTCCTTCGCCAATTAAAGAAAAGAAAAACACTTTGAGTTTCATATGATTATAAATTTGAAAATATGTATTTAGTCCAAATAAAATGGCAGCAACACAAATCAACGCAATTAACTAGCACTCTGCTAAATCACTGCACTCAGACCGATATGACCTCATTTATATGCTTTACATTTAATAGGAAGACTGTAGCTCCTCTGATTGCACTAATTTATTATGGTTAATTGCAAGATGCCTGATTCATTGCATTGTATCTGCTTTACAATATGGCTGCTGAATTCGGCTACTAGTACAAATCTAATTTTCACAATTGTAAATAATTTCAGTGTTTTTGACATCCTTTAATGCTCATGGCTATTATAATGGAAGCATTGGCTGCTACATTCTACAAGTTTACAAATCAATAATTGTGGAGCAAATGCACAAATGAATTTTACCATTATTGATTACGTTGATTTTCTCAAATATCTGTCTTGCAGAATTTCCTGTGCTTGCATATTGAAGATGAACCTTGTAAATATATCTAATTAGAACCATTCCACATGTTTAAGAAAACAGATTAATTGCACCATAATACTAATAATTTTTAATTTTTTTTGATATAATGATGTATGGTGGCAACACCAGACATTTTAGACATTTTGTCAGAGGGGGTATTGGGGGAAAAGTGAATTTGGGGGCGGGGTCAAAAATCAACAAATTTGGAATTTTTCCTAATTTTGCATTTTTACCAGGGGAATCGGGGGATGTTCCCATGTCCCCTGTGGCACTGCCATTGATGATGTACCAGAGTAAAGAGCACATTTCAAGTAACCAATATTATTAAGAGACTTGCTTTAATATTTTACAATCTGACAGCAATATAAATAATAGCGTGTTTTACTTCAAAGAAATTTACATCATAATTACAAACCGGTAATGATTTAAACAATCCTAAATTGGAATTCAAGTAAATGAATATATCACATTTGATGCGCACCTCATCATCAAGACATTTACTTCAGTTAAATAGATTCACAATATTAACATAATGGTTGTCTTAGCCCAGAGTTTGTCACATCATCGATGACCAAAATATCTTAATCCAGTTTTTGCGAGACACCTGAACTTTTTGTATAATGCATTGCCTTACAAGATCTCGACACTACGCAAGCCATTATCTACACACGTCAGGCTGCTTCAATTTAAATGCCTAGCCATTTAGGGAGGCTAGCCCCTAAGTACACTCACTACCCCTTTAATGAATGACTACCATTAAGTAAGATGAGTAAATGGGATACAAAGTTCGCCATGCTCTAGTATATATTCTATTTCGTTACAAAATGTGCACTAGTGCTACCAATCCAATTACAAATTTGACTGCAGGAGGATGTAAATGTACAGCAACTTTATCAATTCTGTTCAAGACAGTGTGAATATGAAAACTGCATTGACGCAAAGCTCTAAATTCTCTTCCGTATATAGAATATGCAAAAAAAGTGCATATGTATTTTGGTTAATTTACGATTGGTCATGTGCTACAGCGTGTGTATGACGACTTCGTGCTCAAACTACAATTTTACAAAGCAAGCTATATATTTGTGTATATATATATTGCTCAATATGCTGAATCATGCAGTCTTACCAATTTATTTGTTAGATTTTGATGCGAAAGTCTAAGAAAACCAAATGCTAGGTGATTTTCAAAAGTGCACTTTCTGGATGGTTTACCTGTACACATAATAGTCCCACAAGATTGACGACAGCACTCAATCAATCTACTATTTATTTCCTTTGACATTTTCCTGGTGCAATGTTGGCACATAGAATTCATGATTTAAAATTTTAATAGTTTGTATAAAATATCGTAGTCCTTCCCCATCCCTTGTAAATGAAAAAGTTTGTCATCAAGCCCTGAATAGCCACATTCGCAAACCACAAAGCCCTTGAAAAGTATAAGCGAAGTGCAAAAAAAGAACTTACGATATGTTTGAAAATGCATCTTAAGAACACTGAACCAATGCTAGGAATAGCTCTACTCATACAGTTGAATAGTTTTCAAAATTTGTTGAAATTCTTTTTCCTTCAAATTTGATGTTTGAAAACGAAGGATCGCTGTGCAAAATGTAGAGTAGTCCAGGCAAAATTTGCCTAAGCGGTTTCTGCATGCCGACAGTATTTGCCAACAACCAACTCGCTTCTAGGCATCATCAGTACATCAATAAACAACTGAACATGCTGAAGGGAATCTTCATAGCAAGCGAAAAGCGTCCTCATGAGACCAATGTACACACTAAAAACTACGGGGTTATATTTTCCGTGGTCATTTTGAATTGACCACGTTTGGGGTTGTTTTGACCCTTCAAGGGGGTTGTACTGTTTTAATTTGACCACATTCACGAGGTCATTTTAGCCACGACGAACGTGGTCAAAAACTTAGTGGTCATTTTGCCGATACCGTCGCGCATTGATATCAGTTTCAATCTTCCGCTTTGAAAATCTCAATTCATAAGTGAGTTTAAACATGAGCTGCAATTAATGTTTGTTGATTAATAAATAAAACTAATTTTTGACCGGGTTACCCAATTTGTCAACTTTATAATGACTTGCATTTGAACTATTTGCACACACGGTGTGCATCAGCTCACGTGGTCACATCAGCGCCATATTTGTTCTGATTGTGCAGCTCAGCGGATTGTCGTGTGTGCTTGTCTGCATGATGGAATATGAAAAGTTAGTTGAAAAGTGAGACTGCAAGGATGCATAGACCCTTGTCTATGCACGCAGATTCATTCCAATTTCATGCTGTCGTGGCTGGTGTCTTGGCTGCAGTTGTTATAAGCTTATATCATGTAAGCTTATAATACGTGAACTGTCATAGGCGATGACTGACTGTGTGTGAGTGTGATACACAGATGCATTTTGCAGTTTGCTGTTTATGTAATGCTTTCTCTGTGCAGAAACACACTTATGTCCTGGTGGGACCAGCATGACCATAGGCCTACTAAAAAAATCCAAACAACCCCGAAATGTGGTTATTGAGTAACCCTTTTAAACAACCCTTTCAAATGGGTCATTTCATTTGACCCCGAAATGGGGTCATTAAGTAACCCAATAAGGCAACCCTTTTGAAGGGGTTATTTCATTTGACCCCGAAATGTGGTAATATTTTGACCCCAATGGGGTTACTATTTGACCCAAATACGTAGTCATTGCAATGACCCGACCGATGGGGTCAAAATGACCCCGTTAGTGGTATGGTGTTTAGTTGATAACTATGCTGGGGTCAAAAATGACCCCGTTTGGGTCATTTTTTGACCCCGTAGTTTTAAGTGTGTAGAGCAACTGTCAATAAGCCGAACAAGAACCCACCAGGGAAAGATATAAAATGGCATAAGTCTTTGGTATAAATTAGTTTTATTAGCTGTAGGCCTTAATCAATAACACCTTGACTATAGAGATGGTGAGCAAATACCAGATGGAGAAAAGGGTCAGCATTTCAGTCTCCATGCACTTAACATGCTTAATGTATTATCATGTCTAAAGATGACCATCAATAAGCAGTTGTACCCAATGTCATGTCCTCACGAGTATGTCTCTTAATGCCTTGTGTGCTAGCTATAGGCATCAACATAAAAAGTCCTAAGTGTTGAGATATTGTTTCAACTATCAAGAACCACTGAACCAATACCGGGCTTGTTTGTATCCCGGGTTTGTACTCATTTTAATGCATTTTTCATGCTTATTCCATATATATGATCATGAAAATGTACGATTCTGAATTTTTAAATTTTTGAAGAAAATTTGGATCTTGTCGTCTGCAGTGGAGACCTGCGTGGAGAGGCTTAATGATCATCATCTATATTGTTTGTTTCCATATGTCATTTTATGAAGCCTAGGGAATTGAGAAATGGAACAAGTGCTTTTCGTCTTATACAATTACTTCTGGTCATCCAAAGGTATCAATTAGTCCATGTCTTAAAAATCACTGAACCCAACAAAGTTTACATTACAAATATGGCACCACCAAGCAAAATGAGTTGCTGGTCGAAAGCAAAATCGATGTTCATATTTTCATAAAGTTTAAAAATATTCTTGTTCAATTAAAAAGCAACTACATGCTAAGAATACCATCTCTCAAAAACTTAATTCTTCTCGACTTTTGATAATTTTTCACCAAGCAGCAAACAATGAAATACAATACGGATTTTATGCCTTCTTTTTCACCATTTCTCAAATTGATTTTATCAACGACTTGTTTTTCTTGATCCTGTTACAGATAATATTACCATCTTTATTTTTTTTGCTGTGTTATTCCCATTATATGGGTTACTCCCTTTATATTACCATCAATATTAATTGTTTTCACATTACTTCTTTTTACTGATATCAAATATCTAGTAAAATATCTGAAATCCCAAGAACCCCTGAACCAATACTATAGAAGTGATGATGTAACAGGATTAACTACCACAGCAATAGGTTCAAACAATTTTTGAATATATATTGCACTGCACTCCTACGTTCACGCTGTATCTCTGCATTGATCCATAAATGTCAAAGAACAGGGATAAAGACCTGGATCATAATTCTATAGAATATTCATATCATGCTGATCACTCGCACCTGTAAGATTAGTATCTTGGAAAGGAGCGGTATTGTATTCAACCTACGATTGCAGACATATACACAGGTGACGAGTGCAACATTCTTGTAGTGCAGTGCGATATATTCAAAAGTTGTTTTTAACTATTGCTATGGTAGTTAATCCTGTTACATCTTTCTTTCTACGGTGAATTGGGATTTTACGTCTCTTGCTTGTATTCTCAAATGGTTTGTTTTTTCCAGCATTTTGTAGATGGATTGTTATCTCAAATACGATGTACAATTCATGAGCAGAGTCTGTATTTATAATATGCAGCTGATAAGGTTAACCAATTCTGTGATTTGTGCAAAATGACAGAAATATAATTCTGGTACCACTGTACCAAAACTAGACATGTTTGTACTCATTTAAATGTATTTGTCATGAAGATTCCAAATATGCACATATAAAAACCAAATTCTTCAATTGTGAACCAAATAATGTTATAACCACACCAAATGTCTGAGCCTCACTCGCATCCATAAAGGGGTAACATAGCATCTGCTTTGATGAATTATGGAGTAAAAGTAAATACTAAGTTTTAAAAGTAAAAGGTTAAGATTTGTTGAATTAATTGCAACAAAGTAGAGTGGATAATATGAAATTCAAGTAGTTCTGTGCAAACTCTAGCTTTCTATTTTACATATTTGGTAACCTAAATTTTCCGATTGTCACAAACATGTCTGTCCTTGTGCGATGATAGAAATAAATCACAGAAAAATAGGTTAAGATATGCTTAAATATTGCTCGTTTGGTTGCTTGCTGGTTTTGTTGTTGTTTTGTTTGTTTACAAGGTTATGCAGTCTCCTTTTATTTTATACATTATATATTTTTAAGCATGATGCACTGTACGAGCAAATACCATGAGATGAAGCCCTGGGATCATCAACCATGGCTCCACCAGCAGCCAAGGCACCCATTAGTGTCTCAACCCCCAGTCCCCCATCGACTATTGACGTACCCCTGGGGCTACACTGCTCATTGCGGGGTCATAGATATTTACATATATCTGAGTCAATAATAACAGGATGCAGCTAGACATGGTCATCGTATAAAATACCGCAAGCGACAAGCAAAGAAAGCAAATCTTGTAGACGACCCACTAATACTGAACGGCCATATTTGTTGACATGGACGGCCAAAGGAAGACTGCATGAATGAGCTTGAATGCTCAATTTGTTCAAATCAACAGTACTTCAGATCTGAGTTTAATGCAAATATTAAATGATGTATAAAGGACTTCAGGCCGAGTTGTGCCATCACTAGTTTTTTTCTTGTGATGTAAGCCACAGATTGAAATTCCACTGGAACTATACCTGCTTATTTTCTTGGTTTACCTGCATGACCACTGAGGGAGCTGATACAGGGTGTGATGGTGATTTCTAGATATAGACTGGTGAGGGTTCTGCAGCTACTTAGAACTGCGTCCCTCAATCATACAAAAATGTTTTTATGGTGTGTCTTCTTAGTCTTCATTTTGTATGAGACATCATAGCAGGGCAGAGTGCCCCAATACAGCTCTTATTGGGCTGCCCAGATCATGCATCTACCAACCACAAATCGACCAGAAGTGCCCTGTGAATTATATGCTTTTCATCTGTGGACCTTGATTTAGGGCTATAAGTGTAAAATTGCAAATTTTTCTCCAAGCATGTTTACAATGACTTACAATGTTCACTGATAAAAACAAATATAATTAATCAAATTCAATTTTAACAAGTGGTATAGCAAGTTCCTCACATTTCATACACAAAGCTGTTCGCCCCAAATCCTACAATTTAAGATGACATGATATCACTATGAAATACATATCCCCCTCACCATGCTCACCAATCCCTGCTGGCTGTGCCTCACTGGTACACCCAAACAACTATCTCGTGTATTGTATATCATATCACAAAACTATAGCTCTGAGCAGAAATGCTTCTACAAACATGACAAACATGGTTTCCCATTTGGATGTCTTCTTTTCTTATTTGTTGAATTATTTGTACCAATATACTATCAAATCACAATACCGTCTATGAGCAACAAAAGCTGCCTCTCCTTCTTCTCCTTATCTTTCATCTCATGCCAACATACTATTACATTCTGTCCAAGAGCAACAACATGTTCACCTTTACCTGTTTATTTATTCCTCATATTTATACTAGAGTTTTAGATGGCAGGCAACAACATGCATGCAAGCAAGTGTCCCCCGCAGATAGCATATGGAATATCTAGAACATGTGTACTACTGTACTGTCAAGAGTATGAAATCAAGCCTACATCTATAGCAATTGGATATATACAACCCGTCTCCTATTCCAGATGTGATCATGTAAATTGAGTCACAAGTTGAGAAAATTGATTTCAGAAAATGGTCCCAAAAAAAGCAAGCACTTCTTTTGTCTTTTATATTATGAAAGACAATATTCCTGACATGATCGCAAGACGGAGGAGTGCATGTTGAGTCCATTTTGCTGAGGGTTTTCACTGAATTATAGGTTACAAGATGATTGTGAGGGTTTATAAAATAGCAAATGACATCGAAATTTGCTACATGTAAGAGATGTTTTGCTTGATTTCATCAATGATGTATCATACTTTATTGTCTGCTATGTGACAGGTGGGAAAAAAGACACCATCAATACATCTTTGACAGGCTTTGATGTGTTAACTGAAACTAATATCTACAAAAAATTGCATATTCTATTCACAGATTTTATTTTTTTATAAAATGCAACAACTTAACAATTTTTGAACCTATCATTAATTAGCATATAAATTGATGAGTGAAAGAGCTCACAAGATATTTCATAATTCACTGCAGGCATTACACCAAGGTTCTACATAAAAATTGACTGTTTCATAATAAATATGCCAATGTTTCTAGCTGCAACAAGTTCATTGCATTTTTTAATATGATAGTAACAACATAAATGGATGACTTTAGGCAATGGATTTTGAGATAAGTTGGAGATAGAAGGAAAAGGTCATTGCAAATCCTGGACAAATAAATTGACAATTTTGAGAACAAAACTGACACATGGGTAATTATTTGAGTTTAAAGCTCTATTGTGTCATCTTTTTGTAAAGGTTGAACATAATGCAGCGTGTAATCAACAGTGAAATATGGAAAGAGATTGAATGCCTCATAAATATTGACAGATTTGGAGAAACATTCAATTTACAAAAATAACTATTTATATCAAATTTCCTTTTTACATTATTGACATCAATAGAAAACATGACATTGGATACATCATAGTCTATGCAGAGATAAATGTCTATAAACCACACAGCATATGAGTACAGTAAAATATCATTCAACTCAATTTCCATCAAATTATTTGCCATCATTATTGCACTCAAACTTGGTTAAAATCCATTTATTCAACAAATCTCTTTTCACCAAACACTGACAGATATCAATTGACAAAATAAGAAACTTGTAAATCATTGTTGCATTTTTTAAATTGAAATCGCTCAAATTCTACCAATGTAACACAAATATACAGATTGTTATGCAAAACTATATAAAACATGATATGTATTAGTGGTCTTTTGTTTGTATGGAAACCTTTACTCTGTGTACTATGTCAGGAGTAGCTCTGACTTCTTCCGGACAAAGTACCTAAGTACGGGTAATCTTCAGTGAACAGCTCTTTTCAGAGCCACCAAAAACTTCAACATTAGCAGATAGGCGAGGTCTGCTTGTTCACTGTTCACAAGGGGCAGTTTTCAGTGAACAGCTCTTTTCAGAGCCATCAGTATAGGCAAGAGGTGGTCTACATGTCTCATTCTTATGTACTTTGTCCTGAAGAAGTCATAGCTACTCCTTACAAATGCTTGACAGTTCTAAACTTGTCCGACGGCAAACCTGCGTAAAACTTGGAAATCGTTTTTTTAAATACTTTGAAAAAATTACTTTTTGGGTATAGAAATTCTCGATTTTAAAATCTTGGTATTAAAATATGAACTGTCAAGAAATATGATCAATTCATACCTCTGGGCTATATGCTTGAAACATGCATTTCCCTCCTGCATATTTTATGCATAAAACAGAAATCATAACATTACATTTTGGTGAAAACATATAACCCTTTAGGATCAAGTTTGGACTAAAATAATCAGTATGCTATGAACAATACAGAGAAAAAGATATCCAAGTTTGAAAGCGAGGAGCATTGACATCGTTTATATCATATAGATTATTCCTGAAGGGGATACTTTTAATATGTTGTTGACAAAAACAAAATGTATGATTTGTACAAATTATGAATCGCGATACTATACTCAGGCTGCCGCTCGCCATTAGCAACTGCATCAGACTTGGGTAGAGCGTTGAACTTTAAGAAGCGGTATAGTTCACAGTTTCCTCTCATATCTAGCTCAAGTCGTTTCTTTGCTCATTTCCCCATTAATGATGAATTATTTATGTTTTAGTACGAGCATAAAAATTCTCATGCAATATTTATTGTGAAATATTTTGATGCTCATTGCCATGTGATATTTCACAGCAATGTGACAGTAATGTATTTGTCAGAGGCTCACTGGAAGATGGATCTCATTGGCCTAATGCTAAACTAGCACTTACTGAATAACCATTCAGTGCCAACTTACCTGGGGTAGGTACTCAGTATAAATGGCCACACGGGAGATGTGCCGCAAACATGGGTGTCATTTCAGCCACTTGGTATCAATGACCCCTTTTTTCTAGGCCAATTTTGTTACATGGAAGGGTCAATTGTCAAGAAAATGCTTTTGAATTTTTTTTGAAATTTGTCACAAATTTTGGGAAAAGTTGTAAAACTTAAGCAATTTGCATTCCATTTGACTGAAAATGTTGACTTTTGGTATAGCAAAAGGTCCAAATTTCTTGGAAAATTGGTATATGGATGAGTCCACTTTCAAATTCTCAGCAGCACATCCCTACCTAAACCAAACTTGAGTACCCCCAGAAATTAAATGACAAACCATACAGATACTTCAATAGATCACATATATAGTGGTAGATTTCAAACTCTTATTTCTGAAACAATTGAAAGCAATCATAAATTGGACATTCGTTCATAGCGCCATTAGGTGAACTTGAACGGTATGTACATCCAAATAATGAAACAGTAGTTTCTGCGATATATGAAACATATATGAAAAGGTTTAGTCTTTCTTGCATGATATAGAACAAAAGGGCCCCCTTGCTGGTTTTGACTGAATCTAAAAATAAAATTTTGACAACATATGATTGATATATGAAACATAATACAACTAGAGCGGTTCTCGGGTTGCGCGGTTTTCGGCATACGCGGTTGGTGTGTAAGGTTGTTGGGTGATGGTATGGTAGTGGTTGTGTTTAAATGTGAGTTTCTTTTCAGAACCCTGTATAAATAAGCCTGGATGGTGGATGGGGAGTGTGGGGTGATTAAAGAAGGAAATAATATGGAAATGTAATAGGCCGCACAGCTGTGTAATGTTTATGTTTTACAAGATGCCCAGAGCACGGGTTGGGATATGGAAAATCCCTCGTGGTGTCGAGTTCACAACAGGTGTTGGTATTGCTTTACCAAAACAACCCGAGCCGTGTGTTGGAAGATTTTGTATGTTTAGACAGTTTTCTAGCAATGTTCACTGTACCCACCAAGTTTCATGCCCATACGACAGATTTTAGGAATTTGACCTCAGATGACCCATGAGTGACCTTGGATTACCCCAAAATGACCTTCCAAAATTTGACTCTTAATGTTGACTGTACTCACCAAATTTCATGCTGTTAAGACAGTTTTTAATTTGACCTCAGGTGACCCCTGGGTGACCTCGGATGACACCGAAATGACCTTCCAATAACTTGACTCTAAATGTTGAATATACCCACCAAGTTTCGTGCCCATATAACAGTTTTAGTAATTTGACCTCAGATGCCCCTGGGTGACCTCGGATGACCCCGAAATGACCTTCCAAAAAATTGACTCTAAGTGTTGACTATACCCACCAAGTTTCGTGCCCATATGACAGTTTTTAGTAATTTGACCTCAGATGAACTCTGTGTGACCTTGGATGACCCCAAATCTATTCAGCTCTGTAAGAACATCAACTACAAATACAACTGACCAAGTTTAGGCAATACACCATGTTGTTAAAACCCCTGTAGACCCTATGGCATCATATGATATCGCACATGTTGACTTCCAAACTTCATCACAACATAAACTTCAAAATGATCCATTCATACTGTCCCATTTATTGACACCTTCGGTTTGTATCAATTGCCAGTGAGCAAAATACACGTGCTCTGTTCACTATACACAGCAAGGTATGGGAAGCTATGTGCACGATATTACAACCTCTACCTTGCTGCATTTTATTTGCAGTTCTGACATCTGGCCTGCGCCGGTTTAACCAACCAGGTCAGACCTTTGGGCTAGACAGGGATGACAGAAAGCTGTGTCGTCATAAATTAAATTAAATGTATTACTTTTGGTAAACAAGGGTTGTCTGAGAAGAAAAAATGTGGAAAGGTGAAAAGCAAAATGAAAAAAGAGAAGAAAAAAACAGAAGGGGGAAATGGGGAGGAACGGAGGAAGAAGCCTTTCTCCATGCTCAAAATTAAATGTTGAAAGTTTTCATTTTTCGTTGGAAAGGGTGTGCCCGAGTGATTGCGTATTAAAACAAACGTTAACAAACAAAAACAAAATTCCCTAAATTGTTATGCCAAAATAAAAAAATTTATCTTGTAAATTTTTGGCTCTATGTAAAGTTTGGAAGGATTTTTGTTTCTCAAAAAAGAAAAAAAAATCTGGTGTCGTAATGAATCAAAAGATGTATGTTTTATACAGTAAATTAAGTAAAAATTATGATGCAGTGATTATGCCATCTTATTAAATTTCTAATCTTAATATTTCGTCTTTTTATCAAATTGTCAAAAGTATGTGATAGCCGATTTATTGCTCAACCGCACCAAGTATTTAGTTTTGTTTAGTTGTGTCGTTAAAATACCCAAACAATTAAGTGTCCGACGATACAGTTCTTTCAGGGACACCCTGTATATAGCATGTTTGTACTACAGTATCGATTTTATTGAAGGTCACTGGTAAACAAACACTTGATAGTCTGTGCCTCGGTCCAGACTGTATGTAGCTATCACGATGTTTGTTCGGATCGCCAGACATAAATTGGATGTGTGGGAGACTAGGTCTGTGCAAAAAAATGAGAGTTTCCAAAAAGCAACACAAAAGAAAAAAAAAAATACACCCATTGCCCGCTATTTACTGCACGAAATGAACGACTTAATCAGGTACCGCACGAAATGAACGACTCTATTCAGCTGCGGCAATTCCACAATCATGCACAATGGTGCATAGGCCTATCTTATACACGTATTCTTATTCGTGCATTTGACGGACTTTTTGTTAAATATCTCCTCTCCTGAACACATATTATTATAGAAAATCTATCTACTTCTTCATTCGCTTATATACTATATACCCTGCAACTTTCAATCTACACAGTGGCTAGATAACCCCTTATACGTGCGAACAAATATTGCAAAACAAAATTAAAGTATGGCTCTCCGCCTATGGCTACGCCCATACAAAAAGTTGTAGTCTCTCTGGAAGGCTTTAAAACAAAGGAACCGCTTGCTTGTTTTGGCTAAATCTAAAATTTACTTTTTCACAACATCTGACTTGTTTTGCCTGATTATATAGCACATTTATAAGTCTACACTACATCAAATGTTGACTTGATGTGAGAAGAATTCTTATTATGTTCAATATTTCTATCATAAATCCCAATCAATGTGATATAGTGTTACCTTCATGACAACATGCACAATGGATCAATTTACTGATAAAAAGGTCAACTATCAATATCATATGCGCCGCTGGGACAGCGCCCCTATTGGTTTACGGTCGTGTGTCTTGAGCTCGCCACCCAAAAAAGGTGGCGACGTTACATTTTCCAAAGTCGACTCAAAACAAATGATGATATCTCTGTCAAACAATAAGGTATTGTCATGCTTGTGGTCTCATTTTATTGCTAAATAAAATGCACTTTCAACCCTGTAAAAAGAAATACTTGAACTTTTTAAATACTGACACTGTGCTTCATAGAATTCAGAATGGGCAGGGTGGCGGTGGTGGGGGAGGTGGTGGTGGGGATGTGGTACACACAAACTCTATGGGATTGGTATTTTTAGTGCGTAATCTGCTTCTGTAAAGGCTGTAACTTGGATTTGGACTCTATTTAGCATCTAAAACACTCATGGCCTTACAGCTAGACAATTCTACTAATTGTTTTTAATAATTTAAGATTGGTTTAGTCTAGAAAATACAAACTTTTTCATACAAAACTACCCGTTGTCATATTTAACACTGTAGTAAGTAATGCAGATGTCTTCAAAATCTAAAAGTTACTGTAAAATTTTAATTACTTAGCCTATCATAGTCAAAGTATAGATTTTCTGAAGGGAAATTTGACGAGAATCTAAATATGGACATATTTTTTCTGTATGGGTTAGGGGAAAATGTTTAGGTTCAAAATATGTTGAATTGTAAAAAATCTAACATACTTTGGGACACCCTATATTCCTAGATTACCAAACAGCTGTGATTTTGGTTTCTTCCAAAGTCAGTTGGCTCTCCATATCCTCTAACCAAATGAATGTTGTTTACTTCCAGTTTATTACTGTAAGTTGGTAATAAGCAATGCATTGAGTGACCCATTTTTTTTTTTTTTTTATTCCACCCTGTATAACTTGCAGGTCACCCTGTATAATGAGTTGAAATGTATATATTTGAATTGCTTATGCCTTCAGCTTTCCAAAAATGTATACTTTTGCTTGTTTAGGGTTGATGATTGTCGAGATAATCTAATTAGAAACTCGGTTGGTGTAAAAA
Source organism: Amphiura filiformis (assembly GCF_039555335.1). NCBI lineage: Eukaryota > Metazoa > Echinodermata > Ophiuroidea > Amphilepidida > Amphiuridae > Amphiura > Amphiura filiformis. The sequence goes on along the minus strand of NC_092638.1, from coordinate 43,659,676 downwards.
TTCATAATATTTGTCATGTAACGCTAAGGGTGGCGAGTTCAGGACACACGGCCTTACGTAAGACAGTGTTCACATTTCAGGATCACTTAACAAACAGTAGCAGTTGCTCTTTGCTTTGTGAAAGCTCCCTCCCTCACTGGTTTTTAGTTACCCAGAATCATTACCAAGCATGACGAGGTGATCTGTTGCTCATTTACTGAATGTCACTTGTTAATTGTGATTTTGACTATGAAGAGAGTGTATGTAGCCATTGGCAGCCATTCCATGCAATGAATACTTTCAAACTTTGTTCACATTCTGTTAGCTTTATAACTTATCAGGAAGAAATTTGTTCTTAAAAATATCAAGCTCTATACATGCCCTGCTATATATTATGTGGTATGCATTTTCTATGCTGATAATAAAGTAAGTCGCTAAAAAGTTTACTTTTTGAAATTGTCAAAATTCTAGTTAAATTTGTCAGTGTTTTCTGCTGAAAAAAAACATGCCATCATTTGCATTGGGTTATAAGATATCGATGTCTGGATACTATAGCATTAATATGCCCACCATCATTATCTTAAAGCAACATGTATTCTTTACAATAGCCAGTAGCAAGATGCATCATGTTTAATTACTGTTGTTCTTGTATGTTTTGTTATACAAGAATCTGATCAAAACACATAGGCCCTGTTAAGGTAAACCCTGTAAAACTGTCAAAGTTTGCATGGATAGAATTTAAGATTCATACAGTACATGACTATGCATTTAATATTATATGACTCACTTTCCTTGGTTATATCAAAGTATCAATTACATTGGTCAAATTCTGTCATTTGGTGATTTGTGGAGATTATGCAAACCTACAAATATCGCATAATGTTTCCAGTTCTTTCCTTGATTTGTTGTTGAACTACTGCACAACAAGAGTAACTATTTTGATCTTTGTGAGCAGTAAATACAAAAAATATGATACTTGACCGTGCATATAACACCCCATAATTCACTTAATTATTTTAAAACTAGATTAAATCACTTTCCTTTGTTGGAGAAAATCAAGTTCAAACAAAAGTGACGGCGAAAATTGGACCAAATTGCCGACTGCACACTCTCCAATCTGGCAAAACCCCCTGTCGTGATTTTGCCAATCTCACCCACATATCAACCTCCATGTCTGGCCTATAAGATCCTCTTTCACAGTCTTGCCAACACCTTAAGGCAATTCAAATGCTCAATTTTATGCAATTATTATTCCGTCCACAAACTCGGTGCAGCCAATCGGTCGGTGTAACCGAGGTAGCATGGCGGCTTGAGTCAAAACATGCAAATTATCGAGTTATATTTGACATTCAACAGGAGAAGGCTGTACCTTACATCCAATTAGATAGTTGTCTCAGTAATATACTACATAGCCTCATACGCCAGAAAGGGTCACTCCATCTTACAGTATATTTCTACAAGGTATACCATGTGTAGTCCTATTAAAAGAGTGAATGTATAGAGTTTCCCATATGGGTAACGCTCACCTAATTTAGTGGCTTAATCAATTCTAAGTATCTATGTGACACGATTAGAAAATAGATTAGATTAAAGCTATAGATATTTTATTCTCAAATGAATGTCAAGTGTTAGGAATTGCTATTGAAGGGAACGATTTGTAAATGGCTCAAAAGATTCTGACTTACTTAAGTCATAAGTCATAGTTATAGTTAACGTTCATTTAAGTCAGATCTGGTGATGTCTGTTATAATGAAATAAGTTAAGTGGCTATGATTTTCATTACTCAGAACAATGACATCAACAATAGTTTGATGCACTTCAATTTTAATGTCAATTGATTTTAAATTTAAGTCAGATTTATGCTGATGAAATATCATTGAATTGAAACTAATAGTCAACATCAACAACGCTTAAACTTAAGTGATATTGTTGGAGTGGACCTTCATAAAACCGTTTTCTGACAAACAAACAAACCATATACTGATATCAAATTAGTTTCAATGACCAGTGATGACTATTTAAGATGAACTATTATGTTTGTGGCCATTTGTATTCAACCATTAGGCGATGAAAAAAAACCCCACCATTTTATGGGCGGATGGACTTATCAATTAGGGTCGGTCGGTCAGGGTTTTTTGTCTCATTTGAAGGAGGCTAAAATGACCGTAAAAGTAAAATATCACTGAAAGCTTGAAAATGCACAAATGTGATGATTTTTTTTGCAAACATATTTTGAAAATGTTCTGAATTGTTTTTTAAATTTTTAAGTCAAAATCAGTAAATTTTAACCCCAAAAAAATGGCAAATTTTAAATGATTTTAGCAAAAAGTACAAACATATCCTCCCCAAATGCAAAATCTGGGTCAGTGTTGCCCGTAAAACAGTTTTTTTTTGTGGCCTTATAGACCTTATATAAGAAATATATATATACGATTCAACATAATGCATGAAATAATTATTTGCTTGCTTGAAAATTTAGTGACTTTTCATGAGCGACCTGGATTCATAAAATATTCAGGTTTGCAAATAAATATTTGTTTTTCCTAGTTGTCTTTCTAAAATGAATCAATTCTCCGAAACAATTCATGTTGCAGTAATTAAGTTTCTTTAATCGAAAGTTTGATGGCACAAAAGTGTTCTTTTGATGTTTTTTGATGTGGTTAAACACTAAGTAAAGAATTCATGTATGCATCAAAATAATCATGTCAAGTATCTTTGACTTACCTTATTTCATTAACATTTATTTTATTAAAAGTCTTCAATTTTTGTTAATCCCAATTTTACATAAAAAACCAAAAATCTTTGTATTTCCTGTTTTTGCTTTTTATTTCAAATTTGCATTTTGAAATTGAAAAAGTAAATAAATGTCTTTCTTTTTACAGTCTATGGTCTAATTGTATACACTATATGAAAGCAATCCGTCTCAAGTATCCTATGTAAATAGTATGATACACGTTGATTATATTCAACACTTTATTGTTTTAGAATTTATGAATAATTTTGTTTGTGTATGCATAAATCAATGCATATTGTTGGCGGCATGTCAATTATTGATCAGTTGGTAATCTGCTGCTGTAGTATATAGTTATAGAAGGCGTTGTCACATGCTCCTTCGTCCTGCATCATTACAACCTTACTGAATTTGTTATTTGTTGAAATGGATGTAATGAACAGTGGTGGTCACAGGGGGAGGAAATGACCCAGTCAGAACTCTTGATCACCAGTAAAAACCCAAAATTATAAAAAAAAATTCACTTTTTGCAGCAATTTTGAGCAAAATTGGTTGATTTTGCCTCCCCTGAAATTCACTTTGCCCTCCCCCCTCCCGGAAAAAAATACCTGGCGCCGCCACTGGCAATTAAATGAAATGTAGCAGCTGTAAAATGTTATAACAAACACTTATAAATATTAACAATATTATCATTTTACTATATGAATGGTCTGGAGCAACCACCCTAAGTGTTAGACTCGTATATGATCAGTATTTACCATTTTGGGCAAAAACAGTCTAAAATGTTTAGACCTGATTTCATAGTTTCAAAACATGAAATATGTGCAATTTTAATGCAAAAATTAGTGGGTGCAGATTGTCATTCAATTTAAGGCTTGTGCCAACAAATACTGGAGGTAAATACTATTTTGGTCACCATGCATGACAAACCAAGATAGAGATTTACCATTAACATGTATACAGGCAATTCTGAGTTGATACTTTGAGTCTAATATCTTAGATATAAATAGAAAGTATACTGTCTAACATATCAAGCTATTTTGAGTATATTTTTATGCAAGTAAAGTTTTAATATTATGAATATATCAAAGCACACCTTAAGGACACCTGTCATCCATTGTATAATCATCAATTACCTGGCAAAAATAGTAGTCTCAAAGCTGCAGTACACCATTTATCTTGCGATGTCTACTTATCTCCGAGAAATTTACATATTTATCAATTTAATTTTTTTTCACTCAATTTAAAAAAAACCCAAATATTGGTAAAAATGTTGTTTGAAAAGCATTTGTTGGAGGAATTGTGTGACTGGCACTATATCAGTGAAATTTTTTTTTTACATCTTTTTGCCTCGTACAAAATAGTACTGGAAATTCAACTCAAAAACATCTCATCCCAAAGCCACAAATTTGTTTGTCTGATTAGCCTACATATGAAACTCACACTATCATCTCGACAATCTTGAAGATGACTTCAGTTGCAACTAAATCTTATCAGTAAGGTGTTGTTGATTAAGTGTAAATCTATAAATTCAAATATCTAGTTTGTAAAATGATATTGATCAAGCTTCGTTAACTAACCCTGGTCAAGTTGTTGCAAGATATCATATTTTAAAGACTCAACATTTTGAAAAAAGAGTATCAATATCAAATTAGTATTACTTTACTCCATGGGTGAAATTATACTCCTTATGCGTACTGGATCATCATGGACTGTGGATCTGGTTTGAACATAATAAAATAACAAAAGCTTATAGATTCCAGGAACAACGTCAGTGTTTAACATGAAAATTATTGTTCCTTGAGCAGGATTTTGCTGTCTATGCGTACCTGATTATAAGATGAAATCATAGCCGTAGGTAACATAGAATGACAGTCTGGACAAGGACGAATAATAACCATCTTCATCTTGTGTTCAGGACATGCTTCTTAACTTGGTTTGACGATAAGAAATGGAAGAGGAAAAGGATATTTAGCTATAAAGATTTTTTTCTTTAATTTTAATTACTTGCAATAATGTCAGCCAAAAGAACACTGTGTCCTTTACTTACTAAAACAATGAAAGCAATGGGAGCTTTTTAAAATTGTCATATTTATTCTTGTGCATCATTTTATAGGTCAATTAAGAAATAATTAATATCCTTATTGGCCGATAGAATTAAGCCATATTTTCATCAAGTAAATTTTGCGATCAAAGCATCATGTGTAATTTGGTGATCACTTATCATGTCAACTGGATCAACTTTTTGAATCCTGAACCATGATCAAAATGATCACCACACAAATTCTACCACATATTATATTTATCACTGACCCCATCTGATAATGTACCCTCTGAGATAGTCGCTGGTCGCAGTATTCGAGGGGGCATCGCGACCTGGAAACTGAGTTAGAGTTCTGCATGTATTGTCATTGCAAAAAGTGGATGATCCCGTTACCAGGGAGTTTTGTAACCAGTTCACTGGTGAATGGTTACATCATGTGACATACCTTTTTATTTATGCTAATCAAGGTGTATGTAGATCCATGTAGATTTGCTACAGTAAAGATAATCTTTGCTTTTCATGTTCTAAACTAGAAACATTGAACAAAAACCTTAATAATATAGTTGATGAAATTTATTGTGCTCATTTTATTTTGGTTCTTTTTCCTGGCTTTGCCTTGCTGGTCAGCTACTGTTTTGCAGCATTTCCTTCTTCTTGTATTACTTTCACGGTTAGCTAATGGTCACTAAAAGTCCATTCCAACCACTTTAGATATTTTCATTACATGTATCACATATTCTCATCTAATTAATGGAATTGGAAGGCACCTCAAAAACAATACCATGCATTTGACTTAGAGCCATGCTAAAACCTCAAGCCTGAATAAGAAAAATTTGTCTAACATACCTTAATATGTTCGTGTGGAAACTTAACCAAAGTCTATTTGATACTAATTGTGCTCATTGGATCCCAGGCACAAATACAAACATGTAACATGCATGTAGGCATGGCTTAATTTGTAAGATCTATAATTTCAACATTTGTTTAAATTTGTGAGATTTTTTCTTTCAATAATTAGCAATGGTCAGTTGATCAATTCTCACAGGGTCTTTTTTCTGATTGTGATACTACAATTGTCTTGACTGCTTTCGTTCTTTTTTATCGCCTGTGGATTTTCACAGAATGTTGAAGTCAATTTTTTCATTGAAAAAAATTTCACATTGATAAAATTAAGTTCGTACAAAATGTGAGACATGTATAAAGCATGTGAAATTGCAGCCATCATGAAGTGATTCACACTCCAACTTGCCCTGACCTCGTTCTACGACGAGAAAGGTGTTCTTCTCAACATATTACACTGTTGTCACCAGTCCTCCTTGCTGAATTCAAAAATAAGACTAAAGAGGCTTGAACAGGTGGTGTCAATTTCATCAAATTGGATTCAACAGTTGGCTTCCGCAAGTAATTAAGTATGCAAAAGATGTGCGTTATTGACCAAGAAATTGCACGAACACTCATTCATCTGTATGATGGTATTCTACTGGTTTTCTTACGGCATTGTCTACTTCAGAGATCAATTTCACCACAAGATCTTGCGATTGCCCAAACTCCATCTCATAAAGCATTTATGAGTTAGCCTTTAAGTTCTACCTAACAGAGTCGGATAAGAGAATACAGTATGCATGACATGTTACCAGGAAATATTCCTGAATACAGCTAATTAAGTATGCATGACATGTTACCAGGAAATATTCCTGATTTAAGTCTCGACATATGATTGCGCTTCTCTACTTCAAGCTTAGGACTTACACCCAGGGCTATATTTCTTAATGAATCCTTGGTTGACCAAGTTCATCCTTAGGTTTCACAAGATAAAAATGCATATATTTTCTGCCAATTTTTCAGAAATTACTTGATAACCTCAATTTCAAACATTTGCATTCAGATTTTGACAATAATCTGTGGACTTTTGAAAACTTCAAAAAATGTTAATCAATGGTTCCTCCAGAACCTTAATTTCTGAGTAGATATTTAGACATATGATGTTAATCCTGTGGGCACTACTTCTTACAGTGCCTCTGATTGGTTAATTAGACAGTATAATCATCTGAGTAACCAATCAAGATAGAGGTTTTACATCACTTTTAAGCTTATTTCCCTTGAGCTATATACTAGCCATTCTTATAGGCCTATATGTTCCATGATTGGCTCCAATATATGATACTAATATAGATAGACCTCTTTATAGCCAATCAAAGTAGTTCTTATAGAGATGTTCACTGCTGCTGGATAAACGGCTGAATACAAAATTACATTATTCTATAAACATATTATCCCATAGAAGATCTTACCATCATGGTCAAGGTTGACAAACATGACAAGTTGTTTTGAAATGCCAATTCATTAAATCAGTAATAACTTGACAATATCAAATTTGTACTGATCTATTGATGAATAAATAAAACCAAGTAAAAAACTAAATCTAGTTCTGTCAAGGCCAAGAACTGACAACTAACAACCACTAAGTAGCCCTTTAAACATAGCTTATAACCGAGTACACCTTTAAATTTAAGGTGATGCGTGGGTCAGATTTCTAGTAGTATAGATTAATCAGAGACTAATTAACCATACCCCATACCAGCTGTTCCAAAATAGCTGCACAAATACACATTAAAACAGCTTGTCTTTATAATTTGCATGGGACTCTAAGTTTCATAGTGTAAAGCACTAATTTTGAGTAAAAAAATCCAAACCTATCACAAGAATCACTTAACCAATATGTGGCATGCTTGTACCAATTTCAATTTAATTTCAATGCATATTTCAAATATCATAGTGTCGTGTTTAAATTAATTTTAAGATAAACTTTTGAATAAATGACGGCCATGTCCATCCACTAATAGAAGGTTAAACAACCATGTTATAACAAGCTACAAGGAGGATAGTATTTCAATTATATTTCAAAATTACTCTCAAAATTTCTGACGTGGGAAAATTAGAAATATGCCACAGGTTATGTAGGGTAGTAGTCCCGAATTGTAGGAACAAAGAGAGCGGTGACTCATCTCTTGAGGAGCTCCCTCAGGTGGATCCTTGAAAATGAAATCGCGATATGTAAATGTGTCTGTGTGAGGATAAATATGCAAAATGCACCAAGATGGCTGCCAGTATATGGATCTCTACTATCGTATATAATATTGCACAGCCTTGGACTAAGACTTGTTTAAATGGCTTAAAACATGGCAAGACAGAAGCAAAATAAAATCAATCTAGGATGGGTTGTACTATAAGACATGGATGAAACAAACAAAAGCAAGATGGCTGCTACTATCATACGTATGCATACAAATTAAACCATGTTAACAGACAGGTTAACATACTGCAATAGAATGCCAGAAGTAATGTGACAAAGGAGTCTATTTAAGGCATAAATTCTGAAGGGCATTTGCAAAACACAATATAATTTGTATCAATTTAATTTGTAAGCATGTTAAGTTCTATGTAAACCATCTTGTCATGTTCAAGACAAGGGTTGTAGGTTAATTAATAATTGGTTTACAGGGGGACATTGGAATAATTGGATTTACTGGAGGTCGGATGCGATATCGCCATTTTTGACAACACCATTGAATTAACGCGTAATCATGAAATCTTCACAAACAATTCTAATGTGTTATGTGGTGTCAAAGCAAAATTATGTTATTCTAAAACCGCCGGGGTACGACAAAGTACCTCACTGTAAGTATATTGTTATTCAATTTGTAACTACTAACTTCTCCACAAATTATTTTCAATACCATGACCAGAAATAATTTGCGATTTATTCCGCATAACTCCGGTATGTATCTCTCCATGTAAACTGGTAAATCCCACTGGTATCAGGCACTCTCTCCTCTTGCTGCATGTCTTATGCATGTCACAAGAAGTGTTTCAGAATCCAAATGAATCAATCAATCACAAAATTATACAATTCTGCATTAAATTATTCACATGTTCTAATCCGAAATATGATTAAAACATGAAAGTAACTGCAACTAAGCTTGGTCCTTGCAGGAGTAAGCTACTACATGGCTAAGAAAACTGGAAATATTATACAATGATAGTTGTCACAGTATAAAAATTGAATAATTGTGAAACCTGTATTAGATTTTTGATAAAGTAATGTGGGCTTCAAATTGAATTTCCACAAATATTGTTGCCTGTTTTATAGTTTTCATCAAAATGGGTCTTAGGATTCCTGCGACAAGATAATTATAACATTTGCTATTGAAAAAACCCCGCAAAACAGGGGTCGAAAACATAATTTCAAAATTTACATTATCTAAAAGTTAATAAAACTCTTACTTGGTTGATTGTGTCATATGCACAAATCACATCACTACACCAATTTTTCAATATAATATTTGCCCCTATCTGATGTGATTTGACATTTTATCAATTTCTGCTATCACATTGCAATCAGGATTTCAATTGGAACTAATTCAGAAAGTATTACCACAAAACTGTGCTGTTCCAGTTAAATTCCATACACCACCATATGGAAAACACAACCTTAATCTTTCACACAAGGGCTATACATTTCAAACGGAGTCACCCATTCAGGTAACCCCATTTGAAATGCACACTCCCTCTAGTGAAGATTAAGGTCACATCTTCCACAGAGGGTGTAAGGATTTCAACTGGAATAGCCTACTGCATGCAGGAAACACTGATGTAATAAAAGAATCAAGCTTGATTATGTGTAACAGATGAAGCGCATATAATAATGTATTGTTTTGTAACAGCTGATGAGATGACTTGTTTTGTCTCAATATACATGTTTTTGAGCAAAAATAGTGCATTGATTGAATTACAAGGTCATACAAAATGTTTGTGGTTTATTTTTGCTTTCCAAATCATTCACTTCATTTGCACTTTTTAAAATCTGCAGCAAGTTTATGTTTGTATACAATTGCCATGACATTTATTAAAACATGTCCTAAGTATAGGGTCCTATATCATGCATCTTTCAGACACTCTGGAGACATTGTTTTCGAAGAGAAGAAAATAATCACAGATAAATAATTGCAATTCTGTTTCATGGGTGTGCTGAACATGTTGTTGCTTAAACATATTATGTAAAAAATTCAGAAAATCTTGAAATAGCCTATTTAATCCAAGGCCATTGTCTGCCCTGTTTCAGTTTTGGCCTTGGTGCCCCAGATCTTTGTCAATTTCAAGGCTTTCTTTATCACTTATTGGCCTTGGTGCCCTTCTTTATCTTTGCCCAGTGGCCTTGAAAATAGCTGCCCGGACAAATTACAATTTGAGGCCTGCCGCCCAGCTTGTTTGGATGGGTGGGGCCCTATGTGTTAAACAGCCCGCCCCATTCCAGGGAGGGCATCCGGTGTGGGATTTGCTAGAGATAGAAAAGAGATATGATTAAAATCTATATTGCTTTAGATTAAAGCTAAATTGCAAATATTTTATTGTCCACAATTTGATATCTAACATACAAGAAAAAAAGCACAGTGCTTTATAGTGCGCTACGCACAGGCACAATGCCTAGACGTTGATCCACAAGTCATCCACAAGCCTCAGCACAAGAGCATATTTTTCTAATTTTTTTTGGATTTTATTCGGTTTTCAAAAAACGACATCATCACAACATCAGTCTCAAGGAGAGATGTAACTTTTCAGGAAATTTCCTGAATCCAGGAAACAGAGATGACGCTTATCCGGAAATCATGTATCAAATAAAGGCATTGGAATTTCGTTGTCACCATTTTAAACACACTGCCTGTTATGGAATTAACAATTTTGAGCACTGAAATTGTATTAAAATAGTTAATTTTAGCAGCCACTAATGTCAATGCTCAGTCACCAGAGAGCTTTTCAGGAAATGGGCAAACTACTGTAGAGTCGGTTTTGAAAAGGGTAAAATCTGCATGCAAATATGTTGTTTTTAATTTCCTTTGGAGCTAGAATTGAGAATGTCAAAATATGGGTTTAATGATTACATAAAGTTTCTTTCAAACAGCATAAATATTGGTAGTTTTTGAAGCCAAATTTATATTGTCTTTGTTTTATACAAACTATGTTATGTAAAGGGGTGTTTTTATGCTCCAGAAATGTTTTGGATTGTTTTGGATGTTGTTGTACATATTTAAACAGTTTTTTCAAGTTCTTTTAGCTCTCAGTGCATCTGCCTTGTTTGCAATACATTACTTTGATAAATAAAAAATCCTTTAAAAGGAATGGGTGTCCAATAGGTGCCTTGATGTGATGTGCTGAAATAGCTTGAAATGTAACCATTTGGATAACATTCATATAAAAAAATGAAATGTGATGTAACAAATTGCAACTGAGCGGAAACATATTTGTAACTGAGAGAAAAAGTGTGTATTGGATTTTTGTCTAGATTTCTTACTTGTTTTACATAATCAATATTAATAACAGCATCTTTCTCTTCTCAAAGCCATATTTGTACATTGTTATGTTTGCTTTCATAAAATATGAGGTAGAAAAACCAAACTTTGGTGAAATCCACTTCATATAAAATCCAATGTTTGCATACCATCGAAGAGCACATTATATATCTCATTGAACTAAAAAGTATATAAATCTCAACAACTTGTTTGAGAATAAAACAATGGCCTCTCCTTCATATGAATCTCCAAAGTTTTTGCATACAATAATTCTTGAGTGCACTGCCCTACTTTGCATGCTGTCCATTAATATAGGCTTCAACATGAAAGTCATATCAAGAAGTATCTCAAGAACCACTGAACCAACACCAAGCTTGTTCCAGGATTGTTTGTATTAATTTGAATGCATTTTCCATACTGATTCCAAATATGGTCATGAAAATGTACAATTTTTAATGAAAATTAGGATCTTGTTGTCTGCCGTCAAAATCTATCCATGGAGAGGGTTTAAAAGGTCATGCATTTAATATACTGGTGTCAACAATTATTGATTTGAAATAATATGGTAGGTAGTCTCTCCTCATCTGACAGCATCTTCACAGACTCAAAATTGGGTTGACAAATGTTACCAGAGAAGTTGTAACGTGGATATCTTTACATCTTCCCTGATGCTATGCTTTTGCATCTTTCTTTGGCATAAAAAGGTCATGCAATGAATTTATAAATATGACTCAAAAAACTTGCTGGATTCCCCCAGATATATGGGATTGAATTACTTTTGGTGATGTATCTGCATTTCTATGGCATAAAGAGGCCAATGCATTTGATATTGGTGTCAGTGTTATTGAACCATCCGTTACGCAGAGATGCCGCATCACCTGTTCACTTCAGTAACATCAGTTACGGATCAGCGATTGGCGTGAAAGGCTTAAAATGGTGCGGCACGGAGGTGGGAGCTTGTTGTAGTTTGTGACACGGTCGGGGAATGCGACATGGCAGGTGAAAGCCCAGCACTAGTGTGATGTTATTGGCAGTACGCTAGGTTAAAGACTTCAAGATTTGTTATAATAGTGCAACCTAGTCTTATTATCATAGAAATATATGGCACCCATGGAGATAACGTAATACCATTACTTATTATGTAGTAATAAGATAATATGGTGTCATCAGCTGGGGTCACAGTACAGTGTAGGCCTATATAGTAGATCTGATTTCATAAACAAGATGCTTGACAAGGGCTCAGGGATTTTGATATATACTCTGATCTGAGGCATATAATTATGCTACTACTCAGAGGCATATATAATGTATGCTGCTATTCGGGAGGCATATAATGATGCTACTCTGAGGCATATATGATGCTACTCTGAGGCATATATGATGCTACTCAGAGGCATATAATGCTGTTACTCAGATGCTGAACTTTTATGACTTTCAATTTGAGCCAGAACACAAAATCAATTTGATCAACAAATGACTAATTTGGTCAGGTCACATTTATGTTTATCTCAGATATGCCTGCAAAATGCCCCTTCAAGGATAGAATTGAAATGCAAAAGCCCCTTTGCTCTGATCAAATTTGAAGAGATTTGTCATATTGGCATATTGATTACCCTGGCCCAATTCTGTCCACAGGAACTTCACCTAGATGAACTGAATCCATCCCATAGGCATGGGCAATTGAATCCATCCCATAGGCATGGGCTTATTCTGAAACCATGCATCACCACAGGCTCCAAGATTCTGTTACCATTTCTTGCCAATTGACCAGAGGTCTTGGGGCAAAGATTCCGGAAATTGCACCGTAATTTTTGACATCATTTCGATGCCAAAAATCTGAAACAACCAGCTAAGTAACATAATACATGAAATCATTTCTTAATAACATTCCTTCTCAACCAAATGTAAAATATTCAATACTGTGATTGCTGCTCAAAATCAATTTCAATTTTCACTGACTGTTCTTTACAATTGGCTTCAATTGGTTAAAACCACATTGAATTTGGACTTACAAACTTTAATGTCATACACGTAGAAACAAAATCCTGAAAAAAAAACAGCTTTTCTGATATATCTTTTATATCAATATTGTCAATATATAGGCTACTGTGTTAGTATTATGGTAAATAAGCAAAATAATCCATTTTTGTTTCTTTGTAAGTAACAGAAAATGAAAACATTTGCAAGCATTCTGTATTCCAGTATTCCAGCATGTATTCCATCTATATAAATATACTCGAGTGACAACACGTTGCACTGTTTAAGCATATTTTAAGTTCAAAATGCATAATGCACTTTCATTAATTACATACGTTTATGAGCAATTACTGAAAAAAAAATATGTGCACATGCACAGTAATCATTGATTATCTCAAATCATTTGTTGGATAAAAATATAAGACTCGTAATATTTTCTCCAATTACTGGGTACTTTTGACCTTTTAAAAGAGTATGTGTAACACACTGGCCATGGGAAAACAGTGGTATACCGGTATATGCGTATAAATGTTAAATAGAAGCCTTTGATTTAACCATTATAATTTACTGGGGGAATTCCTGGAAACAGTGCGGTTACATGAATACTGATCAGCAAAACGGACTTTTGACATTTTGTTTTGATGAAATTTGTGACTATAAGGGGATTTTGAGCCAATACCCTGAAGACTAAATCAGAAAGGCAAAATCTGGAAAAACAATGTGGCACGGTCTGATCCAAAAAGACTTTAAAGTTAGACATTTTGAAAATTGAGTTATTACCATTCCTAACTTGCTTATTACATAAGCGTACAATTGAAATCTCTGGCATACTTGGTTGCAAAATTATGAACTTTTATTATGTTCATTTTTTAAAAATCTTTTTGTTTTTTTGCTCCTTATTGTCATTCTTTATCATAATTTCATTATTGCCAACTTTTGTCTGATTAGATCAGATCATATCAAATGATAATTAATTCTATTTTTTTATTGTACAATAATATACATCAATAAAAACAGAGATAATTGAATTGAAAAAGTCAATATAGCACAAAATATACTACCAGTATTAGTATATTTATGTATTGAGGAAATTGCCTTCTTATTGTTTTCAGTTCGATTCACAATACCCAGAATGCACAAGACTGAACTGAGTCTTTAATAACACGAAAGAGCACATCTTTCACTTTCTCAACACATGACTTGACATAGTATATTGAAAACGACTTTTAAGCTCACATCAACCCGAGATGATGATGGGAAAGATATCAAACTATATACATCACCATACGACTTGATCGCAGAGCATCGATGATGACTTCAAATATCATCTCCTTATGATCTGGTCGTAAATAGGAAGCTAACCTCTGAACAAAGGTCTCCGGTGGGTATTGTCGTAAAGGGAAGATGCTAACAATAGAACCTGCTCTCCTCTGGGTTTTTGATCATTGTATTCTTTGATGAAAATGCCATATTAAAGCTTGTGAGGGAAAGTGCATTCAAGTCACTTAATGGTGTAATTTAAATACAAGGATCTCCTTTGAATACAATGCTTGTCAGTTGGAGAGTCAACTGATATTGAAATGTTGTTGCAAAAAGTACGCTTATGTAGATTTGAAATACACTTACAATAAATTTAATCTTTCCATTTTTGCCCATTTATATTTAGTCTTTGGATAGACGCACTAGTTTCACTTGTGTGAGAAGGGCGTTTACACTAATGCAGTTGTCAATTGCAATCGTGGCCATACATGTAGGACCTAGGTAATAGTGGGGACTTTTTTTAAATCTTTCAACTGTTCAATATTTATTGATTTTTATTCATAAACAAGAAATAATTATGACAATTAACAACATATCACACACAGGTAATAGAGGGGACTTAGCCGGGACTTGGCCGGGAATGTAATGCATCTCAAAAGGTCCCAAGATCTACCCATGATGTTATAAAAGAGTACTCAACTGTGCTGGGTCGTATACAGGATAAAGACCAATTTTAATCAATTTACCAGGGAAATCCAGGATCTTTGATAATGAATCTTTCCAGCGGTTGCCTGGCGTTAGGGGCAGGAACTTGGCTGTGGAATTGTACAAGATAATAAAGCCCTGCTGGGACTAAGCCTGAACTGTTCCATGTTTGTAACAGTTTAATACCAAACTTACATCCCCCGCACAGTGTCAACAGCCAGTGTTATAAATATAAACTTAATACTCCGTTGGTGAGCAACGCGATGGGTATTTCACCGAACGCAAGAAAAGGAGGCCTACCGTATCTGATTGGCTAGAAATCGATCGCTTTGTTGCTCAGAGGTGTAGTACAAACTCAAAATGGAGACATGTATTCAATTCGATTGAATCGATATTCTATTATTGACGAGATAAAGAAAGTCGATAAATGTACATTGTATTATAGATACAGCACCTGGGTTTTACACAGGTTCCTTTGTATAATTCATTTCTCAAACAGTTGAAAATATCACAATTTTTACTTTGGATTTCAAAATCTTTACTTATAAAATGCAGTTAAAGATATCCACAGCAAACAGCAAGGCCCCGCTAATTAGTGTATTGCTTTTCGAGTTAGTGTACTGGAAACAAAACCTGCATTTTACCTGAAAACAAATCGAATTTTCTATAATAGTAACACCATATATGTGGTACTGATCATGCACAAATCGTAGAATAGAAACTAAGCGGCGGGCTCTATGGCAGGGCTATGGTATCTCATATCATGTAAATGGTATGCTTAGCCTGAGTCGCTCGGCCTATCTCGAACAAAATCGCCATGCGTAGCTTTTGAAAAATGAGAGGATTCATGGTACTATCACAGCAATTTTTGACACAAAGATATGTGACGTGTCATGTCAAAAGGAGACACTTTTGGGCAGGATCGTAAATGCAGAAATAGCCAAAAATCTGCCTGTGGTAATTTTTTTCACAATTTCAGTTTGTTGCGAATTTGTGATGCTATTAATGTTTAAGATATTACCTGATAGTTTCAGACCGGAATATAACTGGCATCTTTTATTTTTTGAGACATTTTTCAAGGTAATTTCTATTCTCAACATTGTCAATAATATTTTTAAAGGCCGATATCTCAATTTCCAATTTTATAATACCATAACTTATGAACTCAATATCTTCGCTTAGGAATGTCCGATTTCATTGGGGAAAACGGCGTTGTGGAGCAAAATATCTCTATATTTAAGATGTGTAAACACCTCAAAATTGATAACCTGCCCAAAAGTGTCTCCTTTTGACATGACACGTCACATATAGGAATGATGACGCAGTGCCCCGTCTAAACATAAATCCCAGTTAGTCCCGGGTCATGGGGGCATGTATTGCAACTGACAACTGCATAAGGTACCAGCTTGAGATATCATGTGGTTTGTTACCTCTAAATATCTTTCTCTCTCTCTCTCTCTCTAATCGCCCTCTCTCTCTATCTCTCTCACAAGTACAACTGGTATGTAAAGTGAATAGATAAGGATGATGAAATTTGAATGTCCTGTAATTTTGATATATCTATAATGCTGAGGCAACAAACATTTTAACCTACCCAAACAAATCACAAATCATTTTGAAATGTTTGTTTGTTTGTTTGTTTGTTTGTTTGTGTAGTGTTTTTTGAAAATCAATTTTTGTGAATGACCGACTACATGCTTATATAGGCCTACTGCAATCTTTCCTGACAGTTATTACTAGTATTATTTCAGCATTTTGAGTTAAGAATAACAAAATTAAAATTTTCAATGGTGAGAATTTGAAAATTGCTTATGATTGGTCAACAAAGAACCAGCGAACGGTATGCATTTTAAATGCATTCTTTTCTACTACAAGGACTTCAAGTACCCTCAAAATTCACGCACAGATTCTATCATTACCATTACCATTTAGAGTAGCCTAAACCCAGGGCTTGTGGCAGCTTGATCGAAGAACATAATTCAGTAAGGTGAATGAATAGAGTAGGTAAGAGGGAAGATTTCCTTGTTCGTCTGTCAGTCTGTTGGCCCTCCCAGATTTGGAATATCAGAACTCAAAATGGTTCAATATTTATGGGGTAAACTAAATGTCAGGAAGCTTTTTACGAAGTATAACATGATTATAAAGTGAGGGTTTTGCCTGTTAGGTCGATTCCTATTTTGTTGAACAAGCAATTTTTGTGATTTGAATATTTTACTGGGAAAATGTATTTGAAGTATTGACTGTCTTGCTCTTTCTGTTTACTGCTAGAACCTAAATCTAGCCCTAAATCTAAACCTTCATTATAAACCCATGAAGGGCATACTACAGTATTCATAATACAGTAATGTTTTATATTCTATAAAACAAGGCATCATTATGATGCTTCTCCATCAAATACCATCAACATCACTGATACAGAAGCCTTCAGCTGTTGCCATCATCATCATCATCATCATCATCATTGTTCCCATTGGTATCATCATTAACTAGCCATCACTCCTAACATTTCAACAACAACAACAACAACAACAACAACAACAACAACAACAACAACAACAACAAAACTGTTGTATACATGTATAGTTATCCTCATTGTCATTGTCATCATCGTCATCATCATCACTGTTATCATCATCACCATCATCTTCATCACCATCACTTACTATCACCATTCTCTTCATCATCATCTTTATCATCACTGTTATCATCATTATCTTCATCATCATCATCTTCATCTCCATCACTTACTATCACCATTCTCTTCATCATCATCTTTATCATCACTGTTATCATTATTATCTTCATCATCATCATCTTCATCATTATCCTCAACACTATCAGATCCATTATCAAAATCTTGCAATAAACCCATACGTTTTATATATTATATTTACTATCATCATCCTCTGTGTAAATTTTATACCATTTTAATAAATCAAAGAATAAGCTTCTAATCTAAGGACCCCCAACATGACATCTAGAATAAATTGAGCTCCTCATAACCTAAGTTCATCTAAGCGTGTAATGACAACCATCAAACATTTATCATAAACTCCTTGTGTTCTTCACACAAAGAGGCTCAGTATTGGAATAATGGTCCTAATTAATGAAGCAGAAATTAATTGGCTCGGCTTAAATACCATTTTAACAGAGAATTGTTTATGAGAACATGTACCATAATATTGATCTGATATATTTTTAGTAAATATGGCACTGTAATATGCACACATGTGAAAGTATATGCATGCCTGCGTGTGTATATGTGCTGTATATAAGTAGCGTGCATGGCAGATGCGTGTGTACATGCTACCAATGCAGAGATTTCCAATTTGACCTCTGAGACGCAATATGCAGCATCCCTCTGTAAACAAAGCCAGGCATATTAATTAACCATCTATAAGACGTACTGATACAGCTAAAACTACTAACACAAGAGCTTACTTGTAGTAAAAACTGGAAAGGTTTATGATTTAGTCCTGCGTTCATCATGAGTGGTCGGCTGAGTAATGATGCCGGGGTGAGCGTAAGCGATGTCGGAGTTAGAGCCATGTTGGCCATCCTCTCTGCATGCATGTGTGTGTGTATATACTTCACAGATGACCTTTGTCAATGTCAGTACGTTGTTATAAAAATACTATCAACACAGTGTAAATTTGTGTAGCCAACCGTATACTCTATATCTCCTTTCCCTTAAATCTCCTGTGTTATGCTCGTACACAGATGTTACGACCTGTCACACCAGTCATCTTGAGAACGCCATGATGCGATATCATACATGTACGGATCGGTTTCAAAAAAAGCAAATTCCTAGGTTTCATGCGTTGCTCAATCCAACTCGGAATACAAAGCGGATTAACCGAGACGTTTCACCCACGCAGGCACCCACACTGTTCATTCGCATGTGGGTATTTTGTTATGAAATATTCTTCATATAGCTCAGTTGTTGTTCAGACTTGATGACAGCTATACCTACTCAGTGTTGTTTCCCAATCAGAATAAAGGCAGCCCTCCTTTGACCATGTCGAGCTGCTAACATCCCTCGTTAGTGGTCCGTTCACATATGCTGTGCTGCCATAACAAGACATGCATTTTTTGCTTCTCTCTCTCTCTGTCTCTCACTCTCTCTTATTCTCTCTTCAGTATCTCGGATATGAAATTATCATAAGGCAACACCATTGGGTTACCGTGATTGGCAGCTGTTGGGATTGCCAGACATGAATGGCGGCTTGATTTGTTATGCAAATGAGTTCACCCTGCCTTGCTCTAACACTGATGATGAGGATGGGAGGAGAAAATTACCCTTCCCATAATGCATTTTAATGAGTCATCAAATACTATGACAACAGATGGTGTACATAAACAGGCAGAATTAATTGCACACTGTAATGATGCAAACAATTACTGGGCTGTTTTACTTCAATTTGGTGCCATGAACTTTGACATGAGGATGAATTAATTTTTTGTTTTTCTTGAAAAAAAAAATAAATAAATAAAATTTCTATTTTTACCACTAATTTACACACTCAGGGTATTATCTATAGTCTGTTCAAAAATGGATGAGTTCCAAGCCTTGAAATAAGCAAGGCGCTGGGAGCATAGACCCTTTATGCTGGGAGCAAATTTGCCAAGTTACCACCAATTGCTCCTGGTCTTTGTAAAATTCAGATGAACCAGGAGCAATTTTCTAAAACAAATTGGTTTCAGTCTGCTTATTTCAAGGCTTGATGAGTTTGATCATAACTTACGTGGGTAAATTTTATTGTAATATCACATAAATTTCTCTCAAATGATACATACTCCATTTGTAGGTTTTTTTTGTCATGTAAATATGCTTACAGTAAAATGTGTTTACATTATTGAAATTTGAACAGTCACAATTCTATGTGATATAAACTAAAACATGCCCAAGTCATGACCTGTATAAATCAATGTATAGCAAACGTCGCAGGATATCTAAGCGCAACACGTAACACACTATTGCATGTTGGGAATGCTATGAATCAGCCATAGCCGATGATGACGATGACGCTATACTTAGAAATCCACCGTATACTACACGACATATTACAACCTCAACAAGATGCATGCATGCATGCAGTAATACGGTGCATGCTGGCATTAAATTGGATGCAATTCGGCCAATTTGAGAGTGGTTTTATTTTCGTAAGCCTTTCTAATTTCACACATTCCATACATGAAATAATATACAAGATGATATTTATTTACTGGCTATATATATTTCATGGATACAGTTTAAACCATCAAGTCATCGTATTTTTTTGACATCTTTTTGAAACACATCTTGCGACTTTTTTGCTAAAAATTATTCAAAATTATTTTTATTTCTAAATGTTAAAATTTTCACTTTGATTTATTTTTGCATATTACGTACTGTATTTCAGAAAATCCAAAATTAATTAAAAAAATATATAATATTTTTATTAAGTTTTTAATAAGCAAATAAAAAAACAATAACACTGTTAAAATCACACATTTTAAAGGCAAATTTTACAATCTATAAATGTTTCTTAATAACTAGTTTTAATTTCTATATCTATACCCTATTCTGTAATTTTTGATTTGATCATATATATGTGATTTGAAGAACTTTATTTTACCAGAAATCTGCCATAATTGTAATTATCAGATGCACCTACATGACAAAAGGATGCATTTGTATTGTGTAGCCAAAATGGAAATGTTTACAAAACAATTGTTACTCTTCATAGTAAAAATATTACAATAATTTTGGGTTTTCTAAAGACTGTTACATTACACCATTATGCATTTTATTTATTTTATTTATTTTATATTTTATTTATCTGAACTTGAAGATTTTAAAGAGTAGCATGTAGGGCCTATCTCGATGGCAATAAACAAACAAACAAAAACACTACAGCACACTACTTGTATCAAACTAAAACAGTCCACATTATATAAATATTGATTACTAGACAAATAATCTGACAAAAATGTATGCTTGTTTGGAGGCAAACAACAAGCTTATTACAGCTACCATTTAGCTATTGAATAATACAATAAATAAGCCAGCACAAGAGCCCTTAAATTAAATCAAATTAAAACAGGTCATTCAATGACTACAGAATAAGGATGCTAATTTACCTTGGATCGTTAAGATGTATACTAGTGCACCTAATTCCCTGTGAACTTCACACAATTTTTTAACCATCAAAATAGGTCGTTAATAAAATTGCTAACGAACTAAAGCAGTATTGTATGAAGGATGGATAAATACAACATAATTTTAGTATTTTGTAAATCGGTTTTAAAAATATCTGTGATTATTCAAAAATTTGACACAAATAATAAACGTTGCAATGCAGAAGTTGTCAATTTTATTTTGGTTAACATGATTAGGAGGACAAATTGAATTTAGATTTGAAAAGCTCAAATGATGATGGGGATATTGGACTTGACACACGCTGACCGAGTATATCATGTATATGGTAGCACACACTGTTTATCTGCAGTAAATCCCAAACGGAGCTACCATGGACAGAGCTAGGTTTGGATTGCAAGCCTGAGGGGCAAAGTGCAGACAAAGAAGTCATTCCTAACATAATAAACATTTTTATGGATCAGTGAAAACATGGTTAGTGCAATGAAGTTGTGTAAACATTTTTGCAAAATGTTTTTGTCTTATAAACAAAACTGCAATTGAAATGGATTATTTCAAAGTTGACAGTATGTATATGGGTTGATGTAATCTGTTTGGTGGTAAGATCTTTTTAGCAAAATCTGCAATTTATATTGTTTAAGTTTACTATTGTTGGAACAAAGATCCTGGAAAGTAGACAGATAATCTATAGAAATTATTACTAAAAGCCTTGTCAAGGGACCATTTTAGTGCACATCTACAACAGGAAAGAGATAATTAACTTTTACAATTGACAGATTTACATATTCAATGAATTATATTGCAGTAGTTATTTGATCTCTTACTTGTTTGAGTCAAAATAATGAGACAAGCTGTTGCATGTTGCCAATTTCATCATTATTAACAATCTTTACAATTATAATAATGATAAATGGTATATTTAGTTACAAAATTAAATAGAAAAAAAAAGAGAGCAAGCACCAATTCAAACCTTTTACACACAACTGTGTTTTAGTTTTTATATGTGGCATATCCATCCACACTGAACAAGAATTTCAGTAATTTGAATTATAAGAAATCACAAAATGTTTAAAAATACCTGTTCATTAATATGGAATAGCAATAATGCAGAAAATATAAATTATTTCTCACAAAACACCTATCTTGGCAAAAATTATCATAAATATGAAGATGACCAAATCTGCTTCAAGGCTATTGAAAACTTGTTACGACTTGTATCTTGTGTCTAGCATCTTATTAGCACACAATTGACAAATAAAGAGAAAAGGAACCAATTTTCCAGCAAAATGTCAAGTCATCTTATTACCATCCAATACTTTTTTCTAAATAAATACAAAAAGAACAGTTGAAGTACAAATCCTGAAGTGATGGATATAATATGTAAATAATTCATATGAAAAGAGTAAATCACAAAGTCAGTCTGTAAGATGAAAGCAACTGTCCCTTTAGCAGGGATTGCAGATAGTATGGGGACAATATCTTATCAAATTTCACCCTATATTTTACTGAATAACTACATACATATCTTTTCATTTGAAAATTGGATTTTGGCCAAAAGTAAAATAAATTCAGTTAATGTAGAAGTGGAGTTTACATAGACTAAGCCTAGGATGCTGTTTGTGATCTTTCTCTCCTCTCTCTCCTCAAGCAACTGCACAATAAAACATCAAAAGAATTACCCCAGATATAAGGAGAAATGCAAGAAAGTTACGAAGTATGTGTTAATTTGAAAAGGCTTAGTATTCCTTGACACACCGCAGGCAAAGTAATTAAAATTCTCTTGCAAACTTGTTCAGATGCTTTGCCAATGTATTTACTTATTTAGATCGAAAACATGGATCTCAATATTACTGTTTATATTTCAAACATAACTTCACTTTTAAAATTGACAGAGCTTTCTGTTGACTACATGGATCCATATTTTGGATAGTAGATGGATTTGTTCACTGTGCACAATGTACTCACTTTAGGGGAACAATAATAGTTATTGGAGCTTATATATGTTAGACAAACTGCTATGGTTTCAATAGTCTTCTGAAGCATGCTTTGAGGGATTTTACACACATCACTTATATTTGTATTACTAGTTTCAGCTTCCTGTTCCTCCCCGACAGAATATGTCACATGGCTAGGTGCGTGCAATATAGGAATTGCTTAAAGATAGTGCTATGGCTGCCATGAATGGTATTTCAAGTGACCAAACTTCTGACTTAAGAAGTAATTTTTCATTTTCAAAAACAAGTAATACTAAATGATGATATCACTTATCAGATATATTTGTGACGTGTCATATCAAAAAGAGACACTTTTGGGCTCCACAACACCGTTTTCCCAATGAAATCGGACATTCCTAAGCGAAGATATTGAGTTCTTAAGTTATGGCATTATAAAATTGGAAATTGAGATATCGGCCTTTAAAAATATTATTGACAATGTTGAGAGTAGGAATCACCTTGACAATGTCTCAAAATATACAAGATGCCAGTTACAATCCGATCTGAAACTATCAGACAATATTTAAAAAATATTAACATCACAAATTTGCAACAAACCCAAATTGTGAAAAAATCACCCCAGGCAGATTTTTTGCTATTTCTCCATTTAGAATCATGCCCAAAAGTGTCTCCTTTCCATGTCACATTTATACATGTTTTTTTTGGACAAATCATGTCTAAGATTCAGAATATAGTGAAAATTGGTAGTAAAAAAGGTATTTTGTCAAGTCAATTTTAGCTTGATACTAACATCACATTTGTGTGTAACTAAGTGGGATAAGACTTTGAAAGTTGACTACATAAAATGATTTTCCCAATATTTTTTAATTTAACAATTGCCACTCAAAATCTTGTTTAAAATTAAATTAATATTTCTACTTACATTATTGATTTTAAGAGGATATTAACATTCTCAGGAGAAAAGTAGATCCTATTTTGTATCTAAAATAAATATTATAATTGACTAGAGATTTTTCTTGAGTTTCTTCCAAATTGTAAAAAGTGCCTACAGCTCAATGTGATATGTTACCCTATACAGCTTAACAATAGATAACACCACATATAGACCTGTATAAAACTTGTTCACAAAAGGCAGCCCTTTTTTCATCTCTCTGCAATGACGCCTTGTACACACTCCTACGACAAAAATAAGCTGAATGTGTCTTTCAGGGGAAGACAGGCAACCATTATTTCTTGGTAAAATTACTTCTTACAGAAGATCAAGTATTGGTTTGAGAGCCAGGGAATATTTCTTGCTATCAAATTTGCTCCTCAATAAACACACGTCTTTAGCTTCGGGAACAGTGAACCTTGAGGGGAAAAGAGTTAAGTTCCTGTGAGTTAAGATGACGAGTTACAAAAGTGAGTTACATCTACGAGAGTTTTCATTTGATTTCTTACCAAGTATTTGTCATTGTATATAACCTTACAGTCATGCAGCGCAATCACATGTAGTACTTGTGTTTCATCTTGAGGTTCCTTTTATTGTAACTTGCCTTTCCGTAAACTCCCCAACTCATAACTCTCTGTTTCCATGTTACTTCAGGGTGTATGATGAGTATGACAAACTGCTCATTCATGAGTTTGAATTAGGTTTTGATATACCAGAGGTGTACTAGCTTTGTAAATGCCAAGTAATCAAGTCACTACATCAATTGCCTAGTTTCAAAGTTGAAATGGCTCTATTCATCATGTAAATGTTCATTTTCACGGGAGGATATATATATGAATATTCATGATATTTGGTCATTTCAAGATTTACTTCCAAACTATTTTTGAATTCAACTTGCCCACATTATCAGTTTGATCATGGTTGTCAAAATAATTTATCATATTTACAGTATAAACAGGCTCAGAAAGTCACTCTCTTCTACAAATAGCTCAAATGATGCCAATTTAATTAACAGTTTATTTTCTGAGTCAATGCCCAGCAAATGACCCTGCTAGCATGACTTGGGATTGAACCAGGGTCCTTGTGCACAGAAGCAAACAATCCAACTGTGTCAATGCTCTCCTCCAGTCGAATCAGGGCATAAAATTTCAATTGCTCTACTATACCAGCACTTTTTAACTTGCATAGAAACTTGGCTAATTTTATTACTGCATTCCCTTGTCCAATATCTAATTCAATGTATTACTTGCATCATGTTACCTTCTATTACACATTGGTTATTATCCACAAATGGGGATTTCCCTCCAGCTTTAAACAAAATCAATTCCGTCTTTGTGTAATGGCTGGAATCGGCACTTTGTTCTTTCCACATAATGTACAGATGCAGGGTATAACAAGAACTAATTGAGAACATCAATCCTATTATGTGGATAACATAGCTTCAACTCTTTCAAACAAGTTGGATCAAACTTTCAGGACTACATATACACACCCTGCCTATTTAACAGGTTAACATATGAACATAAGCCGGAAAATTGGAAAGCATATTTATATTGGCTTGTAAGTTTTGAGATGCATGAATTATGATTAGGCCCTATGATGCTGAAAATAATACAGAAAACAAAAGAAACTGAACTTGAACACTTCATTTTCAAAATTAAACTTTGTGTACTAGGATCACAAACATCCTCATCTGTCAGGACACCGTTCACCAACCCTCATATGCTTCTACACTCATAGAATGAACTTTGGAAGTGATAGGTACACAATTACGTATTTCATACCTTCAGGTCAAATTTCCTGCTATGCTTGTTAACATGGAGGTAATTGAACTTCACCACTAAAATGAGACTATTATCTTACAGTGTTAGCATCAGTCTTGTTTGGCTTAATCTTGTTACACATATCCCAACTTATGATTGTGACAATTTGTTTCCTTTCTCTTACTACTAGACTACTAAACAGGAAAGGTTACTATATTATTGGTGAGCCTCAAGGAGTGTGTTTGCACTATAACACCATTTGACTTGCTTCAAGCCGGTCATTTCATTTATTTCAATTATGTTTCAGCAAATTGTGTACATCAAATGGCAAATAACCTCATTGAAAGTGATGATGATGATGATCAATGCTAATGCTGCCAAAAAGCTTCCAGGCACAAGGGGCACCCATGGTTCAAAAGTGTTTTAGCTTGTACCATATAGTAAAGGTCTCAGAATCTAACTTGATTGGGCTAAAGTATCTCTTGTCTACTAAAGACAGCGAAATACATGCCACTATAGTATATAAGTATCTGTTATATATGGTACGATAGTATACAATTATCTGCTATCTACTGAAGACAGCAATTAAAGTACATACCATGATAGTATACAATGATCTGTTATCTACTGAAGATAGCAAAGTACATGCCACGATAGTATACAATCTGTTATCTACTGAAAGACAGCTAAGTATATGCATTGATAGTATACAAGTATCTGCTATCTACTGAAGACAGCACGGTACATGCCATGATAGTATACAAGTATCTGCTATCTACTGATGACAGCAGAGTACATGTCCATGATAGTATACAGGTATCTGCTATCTACTGAAGATATCAAAGTACATGCTATGATAAAACATGTAATATTCACGTATGTGCTATCTACTGAAGACAGCAACATATATGCCATAATAGTATCTGTATCTGTTACTGAATGAAGTCTGCTATCTACTGAAGACAGCTAAGTACATGCCATGGTAGTATACAAGTATCTGCTATCTACTGAAGACAGCTAAGTACATGCCATGGTAGTATACAATCTGTTATCTACTGAAGACAGCAAACGACATGCCATGATAGTATACAAGTATCTGCTATCTACTGAAGAGAGCAAAGTACATGGCATGAAAGTATACAATGATCTGCTATCTACTGAAGATAGCAAAGTACATACCAAAGTATACAAGTATCTGCTATCTACTGAAGATAGCAAAGTACATGCCATAATTTTATACAAGGATCTACTATCTACTGAAGATAGTAGAGTACATGCCATGATAGTATGCACATATCTGCTATGATATGATATGATAATATACAAGTATTTGCTATCTACTGAAATGTGTTCAGTCAGTGTAATTTTCAAACAAACTTAGGAAACTTTACACAGCAGCATATTAGAATGTCACAGTATTAAGATAATACAGTAAATTTATATATTATAGCAAAGTACATACTTCTATTACATATTTCTGATCTTGATCCAGCTAGTGCTATCTACTGAAGACAGCAGTAAATATTCTAATATTTCATTGTTGCTTAAGAGGTTTGTTTACATCAGCTTTCTGGTATAAATTTTTCATATTGTTAGTGTAATCATGGTAATTGTACTTTATTGTTATGCATTGTAGTGTAAGTTTTTTCTCTGGTTGGCCTCATACTAGTCAAAGGGTCCAACCCGAAATGTTGTGTTTATTTATGCCTTCTGGTATATATATTTTTGCACTGTTTCAAACTCTTAGTTCTACAACCATATATTCTAATATATTCAGTTTGTAAATATGAGTTATCTACTGAAGATAGCAAACGTATTCCAAAGTACACATATGCATTTGAATCAAGTACACCACAAAATATCAGACTAATAATTAGGTTCAAATTTCTTAGTGTCCACAGGACCTTACATAATTCTGCCGTCGAGTGCGCATTTCCTTTATCAACCACACTCCCCTTACAGGATATTATTTTTGCATTAAACACCATGATGACTGAAAAAATCCCGGAACCCCTTGAAGCCGACAGACTAATTTTTGCTGCTGTTTTGAGCAAAAATGGTGATAAGGGTGTGCAATTCTCATTTTGAGAGAAAATATTCACTGCTTAGTAGATTTTTGTTTTGAAAAGACGGCAGGAGCCTCTAGTATTGTCTCCAAGAGGCAGACTTGCTTGTGTTGAATATAAACTTACTACAACCTATAACCTATATCAGGAAAGAGACTTGACAATGCATATATTAAAATTGTTGCCTCTTACTTTTTTAACAATAGTCTTGGTGTTCCATTATAGTATATAAATATGATAGGAAGCTTGAGCACAAGAGTTGGGAGTCCATATTTATTGTAATCATATGGAATAAGCTCATCTTGGCTGTAAGCCTACCCCTCCTTTTCTAAATACCCAAAAATAAGGGTGTTGGACCCAGATATGACGCTTGTAGCCATGATAATCATTTGGACCAATTACATCTATAATTTCAATTACTTTAAAAAATGCTCATGGCCAATGCTGGAAACTGACCACAAATATCAATATGAAGGTTTGAGGTAACAAACACACAGGACGATGTGTAAAACCCATATCATCACTCTAACAATGATCATTGACCACCCAATTGAATAACTTGCACATAAGCCCATCCATCATTTTTCAGTAGAACCTCTAGCTACACACTTAAAACTACGGGGTCAAAAAATGACCCAAACGGGGTCATTTTTGACCCCAGCATAGTTATCAACTAAACACCATACCACTAACGGGGTCATTTTGACCCCATTGGTCGGGTCATTGCAATGACTACGTATTTGGGTCAAATAGTAACCCCATTGGGGTCAAAATATTACCACATTTATACGGGTCAAATGAAATGACCCTTCAAAAGGGTTGCCTTATTGGGTTACTTAATGACCTCAATTTATTACATTGAGGTCAAATGAAATGACCCATTTGAAAGGGTTGTTTTATAGGGTTACTCAATAACCACATTTAGGGAGTTTGGATTTTTTAGTAGGCCTATGGTCATGCTGGTCCCACCAGGACATAAGTGTGTTTCTGCACAGAGAAAGCATTACATAAACAGCAAACTGCAAAAAAAATGCAACATATTGTTTCCTGTGTATCACACTCACACACAGTCAGTCATCGCCTATGACAGTTCACGTATTATAAGCTTACATGATATAAAAGATATCATGCTTATAACAACTGCAGCCAAGACACCAGCCACGACAGCATGAAATTGGAATGAATCTGCGTATAGACAAGGGTCTATGCATCCTTGCATCTCACTTTTCAACTAACTTTTCATATTCCATCATGCAGACAAGCACACCACGACAATCCGCTGAGCTGCACAATCAGAACCAATATGGCGCTGATGTGACCACGTGAGCCGATGCACACCGAGTGTGCAAATAGTCCCGAAATGCTAGTCATTATAAAGTTGACAAATTGGGTAACTCCGGTAAAAAACTTAGTTTTATTTATTAATCAACAAACATTAATTGCAGCTCATGTTTAAACTCATTTATGAATTGAGATTTTCAAAGCGGAAGATTGAAACTGATATCAATGCCCTACGGTATCGTCAAAATGATCACGAAGTTTTTGACCATGTTCGTAGTGGCTAAAATGACCTCGTGAATGTGGTCAAATTAAAACAGTACAACCCCCTTGAAGGGTCAAAACAACCCCAAACGTGGTCAATTCAAAATGACCACGGAAAATATAACCCCGTAGTTTTTAGTGTGTACATCTTTGAGGACTGATGTGAGTGGTCACGGTATGCAGAAGACATGTTCATACTCCTTGCCGTTGCTGTGTGTTGAAAGACAGCATCAAGGCCCTCACTTGTGCATTTACTGTGGAGTTATCCAAACAACTGTGCTAAACAATTGTGCATTAAACACATTTTCTGTGTTAGACCTTCGTCACACCTATATTATACACCAATCTCATTTATATCTTCGAAAGAGTAATAGCGCATCTTCCTGCCGACAGACAAACAATTTAACAGAGGAATAATTTTGGCAAACCATTTCACATCAGTGAGGGTATTACACCCTTAAACCCCTATAGTGATGGCCTTGGATTATATAAACTTGCAAATTACAACATTTGTTTCCTCTCACATGGAAGTTGAGATGGTGAGGTGCTGGATAAGGATAACACAAGGAAGATATTTTACCATTCCCAGAATCCTTTGCCACACGTTACCTTTGCATGATTATCATGTGCTCTGTTCAATGAGGTACTTTTTGTTTTTAACTAAACATGCTAAAAACTCATACAACTGAAACTGAAGAAATGCATTGTGGGAAGTGTAATACAGCTTCTCTGAGGATGGTGAAAGACAAAATTATGACTATGAGGAACTACTCCATTTCATACAGGTGCATATAAGTTTTGAGTGGAAAGAGGTGAAACAAGAGGGTTCTTGAGTGAAGGTAATTCCAAATAAAATCTAAAAAAACTTCCATTGAAGAATGATCAAGTATAGGCAATGCCTCCTATCATGCTCATTGCATCAGCCTCTTGGATAGCATACTATATACCTATTTGTTAAGATTTGTCAACAAATTGAAGATGTTGGAATATTTTAGGGAAACTTTATGCAGATAAAGTTTATTAGAGATCACGAATCACTGGAAAGGCTTTTTGTGGGTCTGGGTTATCCCTTAGAATCTCACACTTTGGAAAATACTAATAACAATGCTAATATTACATTGAAAAAAACATCTCCCTCCCTCATCAATTCATGAAAATCCTTTGGATGATAACCACAAAATTAATTTTATATGACCCTATTGTGTTAAATGCAGTTTTCTAGTAATAATGCAGTTTAATATTCTTATTATATACAAATATTGAAGAGTTGACATCATCAAAATCTGTCATTATCCTCAGGCTGCCTTCTGCTTATTACAGGTATGCACAATACACTGAAAATGTAATTAATAACAATAAGAATATTACAAGGCAGTACATGGATTCATCACATTTTGTGTGTAAACTCTTCAATTATTATATGATTCACTCACCTGCTGAAAGATATCAAATGAAGATTCAAGTCATCATGTCAGTCATACAGCACATGAAATAGAAAGAAGACAAAATACAGTCAACTTAAAATAGCATTAAATATAAATAAATATAGAATAGTGATAATAAATATCAGTTATATCATGCAAAATTAGACTGATAGCAATAAAAAGCCAAAGGTTCGTCTCTAAAATCTCAATTCAACCTATTACCCAAATACAAGATCTGTCTTTCAGAGGTAGATATATTGATATGTATGAACTATGATTTGAATACAATGTAGAGAATAAACTATACTATTCCAGTTAACATTAATATACCTCCTGGAAGACATGACCTCGATCTTCCACACAGAGGGTGTAGATTTCAAATGAAGTCACCCATTAAAGTTACTCCATTTGAAATTCACACTCCCTGTGTGGGCGATTGAGATCATGTCTTCCATAGGGGTGTGTGGATTTCAACTGGATAAGCCCAATAGAGAATACATCTTGATAACAAACCAAAGGCAAACTGCTTTCCATACACACAATACAACTACTTTGGTTATTCAAAATAAATATTTTCTATCATATTATTGGCAACAATATTTGACAAACACATCCAAATATACGTAATCCTCATACATATTCAGGATACTAAATTTCGGGTCTGACAAAATAATATCAACATTCCTCAAGAAATTGACCAATTACAACCTCTATACTTTTGGGAAACATCAATTTTTGATAAAATCAGCCACAATTTATTTAGTATTCATATTGGGTCACAATTATGCATATCATTAGAGTAAAAACAGACAATTTTGACAGATTAAGCCATGATTCAAACTTGATTAATCTGATTAAAGATCAAGGTCATTTATCGTATAGAAAAATCAACCCAATTTGCCAATTACAAAAAGAATTCCCAATATTCACCTAATTTTTCTTCATATTGAACTAATATTGCAAATTCATGCCATATTTTTCCAGAATATTGTGCAGTTTTTGTTGATGAAAATCTTGACGTCTTTTGCAGAAGAATTGCATAAAATATCTCCTATAGTGCATGTCAACCCACAAGCTTCTGCACACTTTACAGATTTTCGCTGACCACTGTGGTCTAAAACTCACCTTATAAACCATTAAACAACAAACAGGGATACAGCTCAATATAAAGGCATGCTCTTAGTATAATACACCCATATAACCAGCGCAACCAGGATCAGCTCCTTGCCCAGAGGTATTTCAAGCTAGCACAATCATTTTCACATGAACAATTTCAACCTCACCATGGTTTGAACTCAGGACTTCTCGCACTGAAGTGAGTGAAGTCTGATGCATTAAAATATTCCTTACCAACTGCCCTAAATAGTCTGCCATATTTTGCTATTTACTTTCTGTCATTTCATAGTATTTGTTTTTACTTCCCCCATGCCAGCTCATTGAAGATATTTTTAGCCCCTTGTAAACAATAAAGCTATTAACTTCAAATGACAGAGAAAATTGGAAAAGGGGTTTTTCCCCTCAATTTCTCTGCCAAGTGTTTGATCTGACCTCTCACGTAAATGTATTCAAATACTTAGAACTGAGCACTTTAAATATCAGATTCATATATCTCATCATTTTACTTGTTTTCAACAAAATCAAAACAATCAAATAAAATACAAGGCAAAATAGTGTTAGTTAGACCTAGGGAGCAAGCAATACCATATGTTGTATATATTAATAAATTACTACAATTAGTTAAGATTTGATAATCATGCAACTTAAAGGAGTATTTTGTGATCCTAGCATCCTCTTTTTATGACATTTTTCAGCAGATATCCACGAAAAAAGCTTATTCTCAAAATTTCAGTTGATTCTGATTTTGTGTTTGCGAGTTATGCATGATTATGTGAATTATACTGCTCCATAGACAATGTGTTGTAATTTTGTTCTGGTATGTACCAGAATGAAATTCAAATTCCATGATATCTTTGCTTAACAAATTAATCGGCAAGAAATTTTTTTGTATATAAACATTATGTAGCCAGAGGTTTCCAGTGATATAATAATCTCAACTTTTTTTGAGAAAAGTGGGGGGATGATGCTGTGGATCACGAAATGCCCTTTTAATTGCTAACTTGCACCTAACATAATTATAAATGTTTTTTAGCGGGTTCCTGGCAGGTTCACTATAGGACAAGTTTGAAACTGTCAGTTCAATTTCTTATTATTCTACTCTGTCTTGTACATCCACCACCTCCCAAATTTTGGGCTATTCTATTTAAAATCTACACTACTCCTAGATGGAAGATTTATGAAATATCTTCCACAGAGGGAGTGTGAATTTCAAATGAAATTAACATATTAGGCAGTTCCATTTGAATTTCATACACCCTCTGAAAAAGATTTAACATAAATCTTCCAGAGAGAGGTGAAAACAGCGTTTTATACAAATGAAATTAATTTCATCCTCTCGCATTAGGGTCAGTTCCATTTGAATCCAGCAAATAGTTTTTGTGACCTTTCACAAATTTTGAATGCTCACACTCTGAAAACTTCCGGTGTCACCCGCAAAAATCGTCATTTTTCTACTGCGACGTTATAAATCTTCCAGAGAGAGTTTCTGCTGGGCCGTGACTTTCAAATAGAGAAACACGCTGAAATAGTTAATGTACTAATTCCATCTGATGATATTTCCAAATTCTTCCACAGAGGGAGTGTAGAATTCAACTGGCATAGCCCAATACAAACATCTGAGGTGGGAATAGCATGTAAAGTCCAGTATGTTCCCTTTTGTGTTCCCCTTCTATTTTAGAGCATCAACAAATTGAACTAATGTCCCAACTAATTGGAATCTCAACTCCACTGTCCCTGGACAATACAGTTTTCCATCCAACTACAAAAGGCTACATATGCAGCAATGATAAGTGCTGCTGGCAATAAGGGATCATCCTTTCATTACAATTGCTTTGCCTTTTGCCATTTTCAAATGAAAAGCCTCGTCCAGAATTTCAACCAAAAAATTGAAAAGGTAGCCATCACATAATTTTATGATCACTTTGACCAGCTAACTTAGGCTATTTTACAAAAGGCCCATGTGACCCATGGATGCCGCCATACCAAGACCACCAAATGATCAGTTGATGTACCAAATGATAGGAACTTTTTAAAAATTTATGAATTAATTTATTTTACTATAAGGTACTATCAGTGAGTTGCTATATAAGAAAATCCAGATTTTGGTAGCATTTTTGAAAGAGAATGTGTGCTAACATACCCCTGCAAGTGGTAAGCCTAAAAGTGGTATAATACAGATACAATTTGGTATTTTCATTAATTTTGGAGTCCGTACGGATACTTGCAGAGCACACTGCTGTTTTCTTTCTTTTTGTTGATTTGCCATATGAAATAAATACCTAAAGAACATTTTATAAACATATCCTTTACTTTTATGCTTTTATTATATCTCAATATTTTCACATTTTCATATTTTCACATTTTCACCGGGATCACTGATAGCGAGTGCCTTTAATTTACTGAGGCTTAGCGTGCAGTTGCCAATAACTAATTTTTGAATGAATATAATATATTGCTAGTTTTATACCACTCAGACCAAGCCTCGGGCATGCTACAATGGCTTCCGATAAAGATATTTCCGGATGTATTACATATATTGTTGAGGTGTGGTATACGTAACTACGCATTTGCCAAATATAGTAGGACATGAAATTATTTATATCCAACATATCAAATGTAGCTGGGTGCTTTTCTACCAAGTTACTGAACCCAGTAGAGGTAGTTTAACCCGAAAGGTTGTCATTAAGGTTATGTCATCTACCTTCCACTGACATTACAGTACTGCCCTCAATCATGAAATGATCAATAAGTGTATTGGGAGTCAACGGATGGGAGTCTCATTGAGGGAGCACCAGCCATTTTCAATGGGATTTTTCCAAATTTTCACTTCAATGGTGCTACACCACTGCAACGACTTTACTAAACTCTGTTTTGTTAAATGTCGCTCATGAAAAGGCAAATGATGTTCATATGGATTGGTCTACCATGTGTCTTGACTTAACTTGTAGTATAGTGTGTGCTTGTTTGCAATATTATGTGTGTGCAATATATCCCAATCTTTTGTTTGCTTGTGCTGCCACTGTTTTTTCATCCCTATAAGTGCCAATCCAATATGGTGGACTCACTAGTTCGTTGTTTTCATCTGGCACATTCATCACAACAGAAGCTTTAAAAATTAGCACTCTGCTTCAAAAAGTTTGCTTTTCCCTGATACATGCACTGCTTTTCATTGCGAAGGGGTAAATGTATATATCATTTGTTTTTTAATCAAATCTGTTAAAATATCTATCAAAAATATATGCAGCAAAATATAACAACTGAGAAAAATTCAACATAATCCTATAAATACTGGATAGATTTTGAACGCTAATCTTATAAATTGCTCTCATGTCATATAAGTTATGAAACCTTGCACCAAAATGTACTAAATTGGATCACCAGGGTCTTTTCCCTATAGCTGTTATCAACAGGATCTTCACCCCATTGCTTAAGGCCATTATACTGATGGAGCTTCCTTTAATAATCCTATGCGCCATCTCTATGCTCATGGACATTCCATTAAAACTCTTTTCACAGCAACTCTCTTTTTATGAATTTGCACAAGTTCACAACTCAAGAGTGAATGTGGCAATGAGTAAAATGTGCCCAACACACAAGAATGCCCATCATTTCCTGCAGATGGTGAATAATTACACTAGATATCTCACTGCTGTTATACCAAACTTTGCCTGATATCCATTATGAAACAAGACCTTTCCAGGCGAACCTTTGTACCCCATGCCAATATTCATAGCACATCCCCCTTCATAGGTAACCATGGGTGGCACCCCCTAGCAACCAATTATGGCAGAAATGACTTAATTTCACAACACAAAATATCCCTTGAAATCCAAAACATTGAAATTTAATTCAAGAATTTTAAAGGTTTTTATTTTATATATATACAGTATAGTCAATTTGGCCATGTCATGCAAACCCCAAGTTGATCTGATTGCGGGTTTTTAATTGGCAAAGAGGTTAAATAGTTCACGCATATGATGTTGACTTCCTCAGATATCTTACCATGCCCTCGGCTGACGAGTCATGCGTAAAATCATGCACAAAAGTTCACATGGTCATTAATTCTCTAAAATTGGCGTACTTGAGAATTGCGATTTTGAAGTCAATCCCTGACTTTTGAGTTTTGCGATGCCTGACCAGTGATCGCTCTAATGGCACGCCAATTAAATCAGATTTAACCATGGTCGATTTGGTCATAGGCTAAGCTCAGCATTCGAGAATCGCAAAATGACTTGTTCACAAGGCAGTCCAGCACTTGAGGATTACATCACTCAGTGATCAGGCATGAGAATGATCATCCATGAAAAAACCTGAAAAGTTTGAAAAAGCCTGAAAAAGCGCGTGAAATGAGGCTAAAAAGGCCAAAAACAGGTTTAAATTAAAAGAAAGTGCAGAAATTTGGACCACAAAAAAGCAGCAAATCCTGCGAAAGCAGGAAAATTCTTATGCCTGAGTGACATCACAATATCCCCTACATTTTTTTGGGATAATTTGGAGATAATTTTGGGACAAATTTGGATATTGGATTCCTCAAGACAGGTCAAATGGTGGATTTTCCCAAGTTTTTGCTTGAGAATCGTGTTGCTTAAGAAAAAACCCTTTGCGTGAACATGCCTAAAAGTACTTGGTAGAAAGATAAGAAAAATATGGGCAAATTCTAGCTCAACATTCCCAATCGCCGCAGTTGTACTCCCAGGGCAAGCCGTCTTCATTTTTCATCTCAATTTCTTTCCAGTTTCTCCTCTAACAAGGTATCTCTACAAGTTGTCTCATGCATCTATTGCCACTATCTTATACTAAATGACCTACGCAATAATGAAATAGTGTTAAAGAATAAATAATGAAATGAACTATCTCTCAACAAAACAAAAGAGGCAACTGGAAGCTTAAAATTGACTTTGCATAGCTTCAACATCATTCAATAGTATAACAGATGATACTGTATTGCATTGTGTACTGCATTGCAAAGCAGTAAAAAAGCTTAAAAAGAATCAGCAACAAATTTAGTAATTACACCCTTGACATCATCCCCTCTTAAACAGGCCAAACAGCTTAAACATAACAAATTTGATAGATAATGCCTTATTAACATTTTTAACTTTACGCAAATATTTTGTTGATCTCTGGCCATCTCATAGCATGAATGCAATGCAGACATCAACAAGATGCTCATCAAGTGATGCTCAACCAAATTTGCCCACGGTGTCAACAGGACCAATCATTTTAAAGTTACATCAGCAATTGGCCTCATTGTTCATCTTAAAATAATGCTATCAGTCATGTTTACAAGATGATAAATGCTTTAATAACCAACAGAGGATATAAAATAATACCTGTATTCTGTACGTTCACATGTTGAGTTGGTTATATGATTGACAAATCACAGATCTATACCTGCAGCTACAGGATATGTCACATGGCTTGACTCAACATAAATGGCAGCCCTGCAAATCTTATTTTTCTATTTCTATCACTGACTCATAACAATTCATACCAATATTTTCTTATGTCATACCGGCATCAGCTATAAACAGTATAGTATTGCAAGGGGCATATCAAAATTGGTTTCTTCGTGCTATGATAACAAAAAATATGAAAATTTGAAGAATAATATTATTCTTGTCCATCCCAATCATTTCTACTGATACAAGATCATATAATATGTACTTAGACTAGCTGTAGCAATTGTTATTTGAGAACATGGTTGAACGTTGACCATCACAACATGCCCTAGAGGTTGCAATTGCAGGCAAAAATGTTCTCATATTTTCCTCAAGATTACTTTCCTCTATCTGCTTTATAGCCAAACACAAGTCAATGAACGGATAAAATGGACACTTTTTTTCATATTATTTTTTTCATTATGATTGACAAAACCAAGTGAATTTTTTACTCATTACAATATTTCATCCTTCACATTTGGAGGACTTTATCAGATATGACTGATATGGTCATCTGGTCCACCTTTTCAGTTTTGAAAAGCATTTCATGAAAAAATTTGTTTAAATCTACTAATGAATCTATTCAACATAATTATAAAAGACTCAGAAAAGGTCATTTCAAAGAAAATATCAAAATGACAGAGTCTAACATCAGTCTATACATTGCTTAAATTAATGACACCTTCCTATAAGGATTTAGAATACAAAACAAACATGTTTTTATGACCACAATTCCGGTCACTTGTGCATCCATTTTTGTTTCCATTTGTCTGAAAGGCAATTCATTCCGTCTTCCCTAAATCGAACCATGTAAAAACACATTTTCTCCCAAACAAAAACAAATTAAAAACTAATAACAAGAGACTTATGAAATCAGAGTCAACAAAATCGTTATTTTTCATTCCACACTGATTTTCCCTGCAATATTGTTTGCACATACAATTTTAGCAACCACCTGTTATACTGCCCTCTATTGGTGGTATTGTTAAGCTTTGGTATTTTGGTGGAATATGATAGTTGACACTAGGTGGCATAGTGAATTAAAATTATCCAAACAGTCCAGGGATACAACAGGGATATGACTCTCTAATGAAATTGAAGTAATAACTGCAAAATACTGCCAAGATGTTTTATGCATGCGTAATTGTATCCAAAAACTTGTCTTTTACTTGAGCCTCCTTTAAAACTCTCAATATTGTACACAACCATACCAACATGGACATGTAGTACAGGGCGCTATGTGGTGATATTTAAGTTAGCATTTTACCTTGCTACATTAGCCCTAACTGAACGCAGGGCTACAGATCACCGACCTGTAGCCAAACAGGTTATGCTGGCCCTGCCAGTGATTCCCTGGGTATAGGCCTATATGACTTGGGCTGATTGCGTCATCGCATCAAGCAGTGGTTTTAATAGTGAGATTTAGTGAGACCTGGTTCGGTTAGGGTTAAAAAGGCCTAAATCTAGGAAAAACATAACCCTAACTGAACACATAATTTGATTTTTTGATAAATAATTAGTGATTTACTTAGTCATTCAATTAGTAATGCACGTAAATGACTAATTAAATCACGATAAATGGCATAAGTCATAAATTCGTCATTAGTCATGCAATTTGTTATTCTTTACAAATTGAATATTATATGTCATGAAAACATGTTGAAATGATGCAAATTAATGTGAAATGATATTACTGTTCTTTTAGCATTCATTATACATTATATAATTTCAGCATAATTTTCATTGAATAAAAAATTATATCTTGTATGACTAATTTTAGTTAGTCAAAATTTAGTTGAATTAGACCTTTTTTGACAATACAAGTTTAACAGTGTAATACTAGTATATGCTGTAGTGTAGTATAATATTGTTCACTAGTATGATTCCGTAATGTTGAGGCACTTGGTAGTGCTTATTGCTGTTACCCCCTCTACTTAAGCCATTACCAACTAGAGCCCCCTCTACATTATGTGTATATGACACCATCAGCATATTTCACTTGCAGGTGTGAAGCAAATTCAGCAAAGTTGTCAGTAATTACAAATTTAGTTCATCTGGTGGTCACTAGTGGGATTTAGCATATTGAGCGAGCCAGTTAGCTGATCCTGACTAAATTGTATTTTAATCCACTCAACAAGATTAGATGGAAATGAGGTTAACTGTATTTAATGCCACGGTGATTGGCAAGAAGGTGTTGCATAAATAGCTGCTACCTGTTCAATTTGAAGGCATCATACACAGCAAGATCCTTCTTGGACTATGAATTATATATTATATACTTGTTTCAGGTTGGTAGTGAAGTAGCTGTGTATTTTGCTGTTGACAGTATGGGCAGTTGGGGTAATAGAATAACACCTATGTATCCCTTTCTTTATTACCTTCCTTATCTACTCCATTCTCTACTGCTTTTCACTTTTATGGGAGCCATCTTTCCAATAGATGTTTTCTGACAACAAAAAAGCCCAACATTTTCTCTGCACACATCAGATATAACATCACATAGCACAGTGATTCAGCCTCAATTCACTCCACAATATGCAGGTTCACATTTGCAATTCTGATTTTCTGCGTCCTAATAAATAGTGAACCTGACATTTGGAGGGATACTGACTGTGCTGTTTTTTGCCATGTAACAATTCCAAGTAAGAATGCAGGCAAACTTTCCATTATTTGAATTCCAAGTTGGTATTAATCCATATTACTGCACATTCATATGCAATGCATTCATTGGCATTTGAAATTAGTGCAATTGTTTAAAAACAATTTAAACATTGCTTTGCCTTAGAAACGTGTACTACTCTACATGTACAGCCTTCTGTAGCATTTCAAATGACATTTAGAAATTCAGAGTGGTTGTTGTTTTCCTTTGGGGTCCCAGCAAACATAAATATTTTAAAAATATTTCTAAAAGTTTGTTGGTTTTGGTCGGGTTATATAAAGGCTGCGAAAATGAAAAAAAACACATTACAGCAACATTGTTAAAATGTTGTCAAAATGCTTTTGTAAAATATTTGTTTGCAAACATTTATGTAAAATATTTAATCAACACTTAAATAGCATTATGTTAGAATGTTTTGCAGCAAGTTTTCAAAAATGGTTTTTAATGTTATTAAAACGTTTTCTACCTTTTATATAATCTGACATTTACCGTATTTCGTCAAATAGTCGCCCCCCCCTCCCTCAAATAAACGCCCCCACCACTTTTTTCAACCAAGATGTTTCAAAAATGCCGATATTTCCATGCCATCTTGTGTAGTAAGCTTACCAAGTTCCCCACATGGTCAATAATAGCGTCAATAATTGGCGAAAATCTGGATTGGAAACCCGGAAGTGAGCCAGAAGTCAGTGTTTCTAGTTCATATTTCGTCATTTTAGCGTTATTTATCGTTCTAAAATTGACCTTGAATAAACGCCCCCCCCTTGGGAAAATGTAACGCCCCCGGGGGCGTTTATTTGACGAAATACGGTACTTGTTTTATGGATTATGGTAACCTTTTCAAACCAAACATGTTTTGCGTTTGCAATAAACAAAACAACAGGAGACATTACTATCGTTGTGAATTATGGTAAAAAAACATTAGAAATATTGAAGCCAAAGATGTCAGATGTCCACTGCCCCTACCCCCTAGGTAGGGGAGAAAGTTGGGTTAGTTAGGATTAGGACTGTCTGTCTTGCATGAGTGCATTTGTATGCGTATTCATGGGATTAGGTTAGAGTGTGATACAATGCTCAGTGAGAAAAGAAATATACACTTATACATACGTCACTACCAAGCCAAGTATAGCGTTGCTTTGTACCTGAAAGGATAAGGGTCAGGGTAATGTCTGTGGTGTTAAGTTTCCCAGAGAGTACATCCTCCCTAACTTTGTGTTGTAGTTGAATTCAATCATTCTATTTCATGATGTTACAATCAAGACCCAATGTCTCAAGCTTTAAGACATCAGCACAGCAATGGGTTATTACAGTTGAAATCCAAATGGGGTTACCTGAATGAGTGACTCCATTTGAAATCTACACCCCCTGTGTGTGAGATTAAGGTCATGTCGTCTTCCATAGGGGGCATATGGATTTCAACTGGAATAGCCCAATGATTACAAATGTACCATACTGATGGCTAAGCTATTTACCACCGTGATTGGAAATGTGCTTCAGGTGACAAATTCTTCATTAACTTTTTACAACAACTGTCTGCCGTTCTATCATCGCACTTTGTATTATAATGAGGCGTGATTCTAATGTTCACCACCTCTTTGAGCTCTGTAAAATTAAAAAATATGCTACTTTGTATAATATTTGAGTGAGCATGTATGGTTGAAATCTCACCCTGCACACTTGGTCTGTCACTTTGCAATGTGAAAATTTATTTTTATGGATCTAAGCTGTACCAATAGTAAGAACATTTGAATAAGTCTCTTATCTGAAGTCTCTGAAATTCTCTTTAAAATTGAACAAATTCAATTTTCAGGTCTTATAGTCTGCGGATAAAATATTCAGATTAGCTAAAAGTGGATTGTGATCCCACGTCAAAGGTAGGTCTAGCTACTCCAAACAAATTGATTAAATACAGCGTAGTGATCTAGTTAATCCAAAGCGGGCATTTCCATGCATGGCTCTGTCTTCATAGTCTTGTTTACCCAGTATCGGAGGTGGCTAACGGAAACATCAATTATTTGGCTAAGAACTACTTGGCACATTAATCTAGTTGCAGATGTTGACATTATTTCAGGAGTCATGGAGATGCCACCTGCGTGTTGGTATTAGTTGTTTACAAACACAAGTCTGTTTGTGATTGCCGTCATCACTATCATCGTCTTCATACATTGGCTTCGTTAGCATTCATTGCCAATGCCTCCACTCCATCATTGTTTCTCTCCTCCTCCCTCATCATCATCATCATCACCAACATCATTACTGTCATCACCATCATCTCCATCTACACCATTATCATTACCCATCTCCTCCTTGTCCTCTTTTACTTTTTTCTCCAACATCATCATCATTTATAATTAACATCACCACCACCATCACCTTCACTGGCATAATTTTCACCCTCCCTTTCTTCTTATAACAAGAATTATCATCCTTCACCTTCTCCTTGTCCTCTTATACTTTTTACTAATTCTCTCCATTAACATCATCACCATCATCATCTTCACTGTTATTCCCACCCTCCCCTTCTCCTCATCACAAGCATTACCATCAACAACAACAAATTCATCTGTTCCAGCTTCATAACAGTTGTTGACATTGTCACAAATGATAACATGTTCTAGTATTCAGTTTCACTGGTATATTTCTATGTATTTTTCAATACACAAGGCTCCAAGGAACCGGATAGGACATATACTTCTACAATTCTATTCAAACAGCATACTTCACATAGTCTGTGTCACTTCAAAATCGTCAGCCTCAGGACTTGACAACTGATCTTTTTCCTACGTGCTTCATTCCTCCTTTCACCCATCTCTCTTTTCTTTTTCTCTCCAGCTGCTCCCATCCCTCACTGCCTGCATATTTAAGTACCATCAAACTCTCCTATTTTAAGCTTTCTTAAAACCTGAGGGACAAATAATGACTCTCTATATTTTTCTTTTCACTCATTTGTTTCCTTCCCTTTCTCCCTTTCTTCATTTTGCAATTGTTTACTCTCCCAACATCACTTCCCCCTCTCCACTAGCTACCCTTACATCAAAGATTCTGTAATCTAGAAAACTAACCAAATCAATAGTTAGCCTTGCATTTGAAGCTTGTCTGAAATTGTACACCACTATACAATGTGATATCGACTTGGCAATCCAATAGAAGATGCCGCAAGAGCACCTCCTTAGCATTCTAACCTAGCCTCCATTTGGCTTATTACTCATCACTATTTTTTCGAAATCTTGAACTAATCATGTACTGCCATTTGAGCTTTTGCAACAATAGAATTCTTAACCCTAATCGTACCAAACATCAAAAAACCTCAATTCACAAAACATCTGCAAGCGCAGATGTGATATCATCATCATGTTAACAGTCATTATGGGCATGGAAAGCTTAGGCAAGGTAGACATCAGTAGCAAGGTGTGGCTGTGCGCATGTCTGGCACCAGAGGGGTTCCTGGTTCAAAACCCCACCCTGAAAAAAAGTTTTCTCTTCTTCTTTCTTACATATACAAAATGTATAGTAGCTTCTTTCCTGCCCCCTCGCCAAAATAGGTTTGGGCGTTACGGTTAACGGTGCCCTTCTAATAATCCAGATTTTGGGTTTCTCTACCGAAAGTTGATCTGTGCAGAAATTCCTTCCCACATTGGGCGATATTAAAATTAATCAAAAATAATTTGTTATTTTTTTAATCGGGTATTATTTTTTAAAGTGCTGGCATGATTGTTAGACATGCCACGATGGAACAATCAGCCCTCATGAATATGCGAGAATTCACAGCATACAAAACACGGGGACTTTGACTAGTTGTGAGTGGTCTGTAGTAGTCTGTGATATTGCTACATAAAACACCTATTGCTTCGTGGAAAGGAATTTTGGAATAAATTGACTTCTGGTAGAGGAAAACCTAAATCTGTGTATTCTATATACACACAAGTCAGTCACAGTCACTGAATCATTCATTCACTCTGCACTACTCCTGAATCTATATGCC
Organism: Amphiura filiformis; assembly: GCF_039555335.1. Lineage (NCBI taxonomy): Eukaryota > Metazoa > Echinodermata > Ophiuroidea > Amphilepidida > Amphiuridae > Amphiura > Amphiura filiformis. The sequence goes on along the minus strand of NC_092638.1, from coordinate 43,615,618 downwards.
CTGTCTGCTATGATGAAACATTTATGCCATTTAATTAATTTATGGATAAGTAAATACATAAATAAATACACTTTGGCTGAGTAATGTTTTATAATTCTATTATTTTCCCCGAGGCAATCAATGCTGGCTCATTGGATTTTTGTTGTGTATGATTTGTAATTTTGTATTTGATTAAGTATTGACACAGAATCCTTTTTTTTCATTAACAGCAGTAAAACCACCCAAAATGCTAACCTATAAAAGCAAGATAATATCCTGGTAAACATGATGCTGTGTGGGAAAGTATAAATTATAAAGTCTGCCTCTTCACCATAGTGAGTAAAAAGAGGACTAGTTCCTGATCCCTTGATTTTCAGAGGATATTGATGAGATAAACATGGATAAAACTATCACATTACAGTTAGCATCTGCTGCAACTCATTGACTTATACTTCCTCCAATAGGCCTTATAGATTCACTGCACACAAAACATGAGCTAATTCAGAATATCTCACATGGACATCAAGAACCACTGACCTAAAGCTAGGCAAGTGTGTCTTCATTCAAAAGAATTTTCTTGCTTTTTTCAAATATTCATAAAACAGTGTGCTCCATTTTAAATAATTTCCTGCAATATTAGGTTTTGTTGTCTACCCTGAGCATAAGCACAAAATGGGTTACCAAGTTTGAAACTAGGATGAGTAACACGTAGTGAAGAAGAGCAAAAGAAAGATCAGAATTCAGCAGCCTGGAGGTGTTTCTTACAAAGAAAGAAGACAATTTTGTTCTGACTATAGTTCCACCTGAGAATTGATTAAGAATGGAATATGGTCTGTGCACCTTGATGCTGGTTGGTGTTGGTGGTTTTCTTCATAACAAATATTGGCAACTTACAATCTTCCTATCGACATCAATCAATCCCTATGCACTATATTTGATTTGAATGTTGCAATACATATGACTAAACAATATAAAAAGGCTTCAAAGAAAAGTTTCAAACTATTCAACAACAATACTTGTGACTGACTGATGACTATGACCTTTACTTCTTGCAGTGTCCATTTTTGTCATTTTGGACTGTGTTTCTAGAAATAAAGTGTCATCAATTTTGGAAAGTTCTCATATAAGCTCATGTTTCTTAACAGATACTTTTGCTTTGAGAATTGTTTTGAAACGCTTCCAAAATTTTTTTAATAACTTTCAAATCAGTAACAAAATATTGAATATCATTGTCTGATTTTGTTTAAAAATAGTTTTTCCTTCATTTGTTTACTCAAGCCATTGTTTTTTATCTATGCTGTGACACTGTCTATTTAAAGACTCTATCATATACTACGTCACTCGTCCTCATTTAAATAAAATTCTCCCCTCCGTAAGGTACTACGGGGCAATTCGCATGATAATACAATAAAACATGTGATAGGTATGAATGGTTGTGGAATTGAACTAGAAACATGTCCTTCTGTCACTTAGAAGATAGAACCAACATGTCTGCCATTTCAATTGTTATACCGTTCGGTTGAATTTATTCGATAGTGTCTATTGCAAAATAATTTTGGGTGTGAGCAACATTTTTGCTTCATTCAATGATAATTAAATTTTATTTTATTTCTCTGCTTGCTAAAAAAAATCATGATATTGAGCTGCCACAACAAATACAATGTGAGTGAAAAAAAACACCCAAAAAGTGCCCCTCCATGACAAATTCACTGCATGCAAATTCCAGAACATGATAGTTAGTAGACTATGCCATAGTCGAATTTTATTAAAAATATGTTATTATTAGTCATGATGAACCCATTTCGTTGAACTCAAAATTATACTGATGTTTATTAAAATTAAAGTATTCAATAGTAAAATGGTCATAAAGAATTAAGAATATCAGATGATTAGTGACAATAAACGTAATTGAATGCAACATTATCTTGCATACTTATAATGGCTCACTTTAATACTGAACAATTCTGATTTTGGAATCTACCAGTTTATTGATAGCGAACCACGAAAATCCGACTATGGACTTTGAATTTTAAGCAGAACTTTGCCCGGGACTTTGCTCTCTAAAAACACACTGTCAAGCATACTTGTTTATCAGTCCATTAACCACAAGTACTAAGCATGGTATAGTACAAGACGACATGCTAGATGTTTGATGAGAGATTAATTTTTCAGCGTCAACACAAAAGCGCCGCAAATACCACAGATAGTTGTGTATGCGGTGTAGTTAATGGTAATGGCGCTGAGCCGGAAGATTTAAACCATAGCGAGATATGGGCGACCAATCACAAGACAGATCCATTTAAAGATGCATTACATCATGGCCAATTTTAGTTAGGCCAGAAATTGGCCTAACTCTCCATAGAGTCCCGTGTTAAAAATCTTAACCGCAAGGCAAAGTCATTAGTCCACTTGCGAAGCTAACAAACAGAGGGAGTGCGGTGACTGAAAAGATCAGATACAGATGTGAAAATCTATCAGTTGCACACAAATCAATATAAATCAGAGTTTTATGCTTAAATGTAATAACCAGAGTATGCAAAATGGGCAAGTGGACTACGGAGAAGTCTAGATAGTTAGCCATGTAACAGAGAATTTTTTTACGAATGAAAATTTCCATGAAAATAAAAGCTTCTCTGCGAATAGAGCAATCAATCTTGCTATTACTATGCAGTGGTTTAAATAAAGCACTGGATAATGGAGGGTTAGCAATTAAGCTAATAGAATATGGTTAACTTGAATTAGTGAAACAATACTTCACAGTTCACATAGGTTGCATGAGGTCCACTGCCAGTGTCACTAGATCTGCTAATTCACTTCCACAGTTTGTACATAATCTCTGCCCCCAAATCTTTTTTCAAGGGACTTGCAGAAATATTTGATAGGATATTATTTGTCTAACAACTGCAAGCAGTAGCAGCACCAGAATGATTTTTTTCCAGGGGGGGGGAGCAAATTTCAAGGGGTCAAAAATCATGAAATGTCTGCAAAAAATTACTGTGAAAATTGTGAATTTTCAATTCTTTTGATTTTTATGAGGGGGGGGGCAAGATCTCTGACTGGGGGACATTCCCCCTTCAGAAAATTATTGTGACGTTTTCATTACAGGATTTAGAAACACTACAGGTAGCCATTCTTAGCATGCATAAAGCGGGCTGGAAAGTGTGGAAAATTTAG